>NC_056739.1:470153756-470203756 GCF_019279795.1 Protopterus annectens
GAGAAATGTAGAATATAATATTGTCCTGTAATCAGGACATTTGCTATGCCTAGATTATTCTTGCATGACACATACGCCTAATGAGGGACTGTCCCACGCAAAGTGGGACAGGTGTTAATCCTAAAGTCTCACTTCGGCCAATTTAAAAGGTGGAAAACCTACAATAGGTATGCGGTAGCATGACCCAGCAGATGGATGTGGTTCCCAAAACACATTTACTTGTCTGCATTGCAGAGTATCGGTTCCCATGTATCAGCCAGATGGGAGCAGATTGTATGAGGAACATGCATATAATATGATTAACTCACTGGACAGGCCGCCGATTCCGTACAGTCGAACACCATGCCGTCGCCTAATGGTCAGCCATGCCCGATACTGTAATCATGTAGTCCAATGTAATAGGCATCACAAGGGATCACGCCCACCCAGCGTGAGTGACAAGTACAAGCACCAATGTCGGTGCATGTGCAAGTGAGGGAGCGAGCGGGTGTAAGCGTATTTGACTACCAGTATGTGAGTATTGCACTGTTAAAGAAATGTGGAGTCTAAACAAGTATAAGAAGCTGTAACCAGAGGTCAGCAGAGCTTAACACTGTGCAAACCCATGCACAACTGCTCCCAACTGCTGCAATGTGCCTTAATCACTCCGTATCCAATGGCCTTGTTCTGGCCGCAAACAAAGAACCATCCTTTGCAAGTGTTTTTAGCAACACCCTGTGCACACAGCTAATCTGAATTACCAATACACCATGGCAAATATACAGACAATAGACAGTACCACACGCATACCATACAGCATAGTCATCCAACAGTTTAGCAATGTACCGGCAGATATGTCCGGACCACTGGCGTTTGCAGACCTGGCCATCTTGTGTTTGTGTGTGAGCATGCTCAGTATGACCATTAAGCATGTTGTCGACTGACATTTCCACCATACCTTCATGTGTTTGAGCATGCCCAGTATGGTCAACTGGATTGCATGTGTTACATGTCCAGGTAGTCAGTACTGTGGTGCCGACCCCTGCGTTGTACACTGACAGGTGGAATGCTGTGTCTACAGGGTATCCATCGGTCATGTGGCATTGACTGTTGCTACATTTCTGCACAGCGTGGGGGGACATCCAACTGTATCCACATTTCTACACAGCACCGGGGGGGGGGGTGCACATGACTGTTACATATGTACGTTGGAAGGGGGCACAGCTGACAGTTGTACACTTTTACTACTACTGTACTGGTATGTCAGGTACTCCATTTCAGTGTGTGGACCTACCTAATGTGCTGGCTAGAGGCATACCAGTGTACTCCAGATCCTAGCTTTAATTACCAACATATTGGTTTCAGACGTCCTAGCCTTCACAACCTACATCCAACTGCCTGGCCTGCATTAGTCTGTCTGTGTGTGTCTGTGGGGTCATCCATTGGGCATATTCAGAGGCCATTGTACAGCATTTGTCTGTGTTGGTTTACACCTGTCCAGCTGGTTGAGACTTGTGTGGGCTGTATGAACACACATTATGTTCAGCCCATAACCCGCAGTGGGTTAGGACACCCTGTGTACTACTGGCTACTATTGTGACCCCGGTATGTGCTACAGATGTCATGGTGCCACTATGAATGTGTACTGTCCACTGCCCACTGCCCTAACATTCGGCCACCAAATTCCCTTGCATGCTCACATTCATACCATAGCTACAGGTAAAAACACATTCTAATACAACTGCCAATTGGTAAGTTGATTGACTTACCTTGAGGGTGTGCCAGACCTGAGGATGGTGCTGGAGGGCTGCCTATGTCGGATGCACACACTGCACTTTTATACATGGCTGAGCACAGGTAGTGTCATGTTTGGCATCCCTTTTACTGCCCGTGCGAGTCAGAGAGGGTGACATTTCCTGGGTACCTACTGTGTCAGTGCATATGTTATGCGTTGCCTCTTTGCCAAGGCCAGGTCATACTGAGCATGCCTCCTTTCACCTACTGGGTCCGGCTCAGGTAGTTCCTCCTCCGAGTCCCTCTGTGCCTGTACAGGCCTTGGCATTGGTGGGGGGCTGTGTGGCCCTGCCCCATGCTGTTCCTGCTGCAACTGTTTCTGCAGGATCATATTGTGTAGCATAGCACATACCATAACAATTTTGGTGCATGTAGCTGGTGAACACTGCAAGTCTCCACCGGATGTGTCCAGACACCAGAACCATGACCTGAGCATCCCAAACACACGCTCAATTATATGTCTTGTCTGTGCGTGTGCCTCATTATGGCATAGTTGTTCAGGTGTGTGCATTTCTGATGGGTGTCATCAGCCACGGCTCCAGTGGGTACCCAGCATCCCTTACTAGGTGACCGTAGGGGATGTCCATATGGCAAAAGTGTGGTACAGCTGCGTCAGATGCCATATATCGGAATCATCATAGCTTCCAGGGCAGCCAGCACACACATTCAGTATAATGCCCTGGGCATCGCATACGACCTGGCAGTTGATGGAGGGGATGCCCCTGCGGTTAATGTAGGCCCTACCCGACTCCCCGGGTGGTGCTTTGATGCATACATGCCTGCAGGCTATAGCACCCACTACCCCAAAGTAGTCTACTATTTGATGGAAGAGACGCATATTGCTGGTCAACACCTCACGTGTGTTGAGGAAATGTACGTGCTCACTGGCATGGGATGACATGGCACCTAGGAACTGGTGGAATAATCTGGCTGCAGATGCCTGTGAGATCCCCATGAGATCCCCAGTTTTCCTTTGGGAGGTACCTGTGGCTAGTATACCTAGGCCTACACGTACCTTGGTAGCCACTGGGATGGATTGTCCTTGGCCTGTTCGATATGTCAGGTGTGGCCGGCACAGCTCAACAATCTGCTGTAGGAGGTCTCTGTCCACCCCATAGCACTCCACTATCTCCAGCTCATGTAGCCCCTGGTAGGTTACCTTGAGTCTTTAAAGTCTTCTCTGTCTCCTCACTGAGAGTTGTTCGGCAGCATTCACAAGCTCACCACCCTCAGCCTCCTGCACATGTTGGTCTATGTTGCCTGCTGCAGCCCTTCTCATTTCGTTGGATTGTTTCATAAAATTTCCCTGCATGTATACACCGGTGGTGTAGAGTGTGTAAAAAACCTGTGTGTATGGTGCTTGCTCACTTTATCGTAGTTTTCTGTGCCAGGCTGGGCCTGTAATCTGCTGATTCTGCTAATTATTACCTGTTTGCACAGCTTGTTCACCTTGACTACTCTCCTACTGCTGTTGTCCCTCCCAATTGCACTAGACAGGTATAGACACACCCCTAGCTTAGGTGTGCTAAGGCAGGAGCAATCCTGAGACACAGGGCTCCAATGTATGTACAGTATGCCTGACAACCCCCCATGCTTTCACCTATATTTGAGTCCTGCACCCGGCTATCTATACACATACACTCTTGGGATCTGCATAACACCCTGGGAATAAATGGGATTCACTATTTTCCACCTCGTTTGCATAGTATTGTCTTCTAATGTATAGTTACATGACCCATACTGAGCCTCCAAAATAATAACCACTGCTTACTGTCGCGCAGATCCGCACACAACTAGTTAAAAACACCTTACTATCACCGTATTCAATGTCCCTTGTTCTTCCCAGCAACAAAATAACCAGTTTTTAGATGCCTCGAACCCGGGACCCTGCACATCACAGACGATGTGCTTTTCCACTAAGCCATGGCAGATATACATACATCCGAGGTGATCACTTACAGATCATCCAGCACAGGCATTCAACAGTATAGGACTTGTATTCCATCATGTAGATTTATGTGTGCTAATGTCCACCTATATATATATATATATATATATATATATATATATATATATATATATATATATATATATATACACACACACACACACACATATACACACATACATAGATATAGAATATATATCACAACAGTGGACCACGTGACACCAAAGCATTAGACAAGAATGAAAAGGAAACCACATGCGCCTCCTGCATTATGTTGTACTGGTGTTACTATCAAGGCAAGTGTGTTTCATTGCATCACACGGGTCAGACTGTATTAAGGGTAAGATTAGGGCTGCTGACATTTACTCACCAGACCTATTGGCGAATGTATGTGTATGTCTTGCCAACCCAGTCTCTTGGGTGATTGTGACATTTATGGACACTATATAGGAAAACAACAAAACACGTTCAACACATCCTGGAGCTAGCCACTCACAGATACCAACACATAGAATATGACTGGCAAACACACACACCTGTCATGCCTTGGAATAAAGGACCTAGTTGTCTATTCTATCACACTACAGCATTACGCAGTTACAGAATGCACTACCGAGATTACTGGGACACAGCATTCCCAGAGGCATACTTCTAGATGGGTGACATCATCAGCAATGGAAAAGATGCCGATAGGGATTGTATGGAGTGTGAGCAGTCTAAAAGCATTATTCTGTCCCCAGGCAGACAGAAATGCACACAAGTGGCATGGCTGGGATTAGAACACAAACCTAACTACCTTATCACACTGCAGCATTACGGAGTTACAGAATGTGCTACCGAGATTACTGGGGCACAGCACTCCCAGAGGCATGCTTCTAGGTGGTTGACATCATCAGCAATAGAAAAGACGCTGATAGGGATTGTATGGAGTGTGAGCAGTCTAAAAGCATTATTCTGTTCCCAGGCAGATGGAAACACACACACAATTGGCATGGCTGGGATTAGAACACAGACATAATTACCTTATTATACTACAGCATTACGCAGTTATAGAATGCACTACTGAGATTACTGGGACACAGCATTCCCAGAGGCATACTTTTAAGTGGGTGACATCATCAGCAATGGAAAAGATGCTGATAGGGATTGTATGGAGTGTGAGCAGTCTAAGAGCATTATTCTGTCCCCAAGCAGATGGAAACACACACACACACACACACACACACACACACACACACACACACACACACACACACAATTGGTATGGCTGGGATTAGAACACAGATCTAACTACCTTAGCACATTAGACCATTACGCAGTTACAGAATGCACTACCAAGATTACTGGGACACAGAATTCCCAGAGGCATACTCCTAGGTGGGTGACATCATCAGCAATGGAAAAGATGCCGATAGGGATTGTATGGAGTGTGAGCAGTCTAAAAGCATTATTCTGTCACCAGGCAGATGGAAACAGACACACAACTGGCATGGCTGGGATTAGAACACAGAGCTAACTACCTTATCACACTACACAGTTACAGAAGGTTCTATCGAGATTACTGGGACACAGCACTCCCAGAGGCATACTTCTAGGTGGGTGACATCATCAGCAATGGAAAAGACGCTGATATGGATTGTATGGAGTGTGAGAAGTCTAAAAGCATTATTCTGTCACCAGGCAGACGGGAACACACATACAATTGGCATGGCTGGGATTAGAACACAGACCTAACTACCTTATCACACAACATCATTACACAGTTACAGAATGCACTACCGAGATTACTGGGACACAGCACTCCCAGAGGCATACTTCTAGGTGGGTGACATCATCAGCAATGGAAAAGACGCCGATAGGGATTGTATGGAGTGTGAGCAGTCTAAAAGCATATTACTGTCCCCAGGAAGACGGAGACAAACACATGCCAGTGGTGTGATCAGGACAACTGCCTATCTACAGACCACTGTTACAACACTACATAGATACGAGATGCACCACAGACACTACACCTTTCAAGACTGACAATATGACCTTCTAGGAATGCGGACATCGACATGGATTTTGGCAGTTACGATGTACATACCTGTGAACCAGTGTGTTCAATGTAGGAATCCATCCTGAAGTGGGGTATGGCCATCTGTTGCCTGGATGACCACTATCACTATACAGGGTTACAATGGCCATGCCCATACACATAGAGGCACATAACCGACACAAGGTGTCACTGGGCATGCTCACACACTTAGTAGCACATGTCTGTTTGGAATGCACTATGTGTCCATCTACATAACGTCATACTGGGCATGCTCACACACTTAGTAGCAAAGGGCTGTTTTGTATGCACTCTGATTCTAAACACGGAAGGGCACAGTGTGTCAATAGTTGTCATTGTTAGCATGAACGCTGCACTACATATATCTGACACCGGTCTTCTACACAACGTCTTCTGCTGTCCGTCACCTTAGATGTACCAATCTAAACCTGGCACACTAATACCACCCATGGTGATGTCATGCCAGGAGTGGCTACTTTGCCCATATAGTGCCATTCATAGATGAATGCCCTGAGACCAGGTTAACACCCTGACACCTAGAGGACGACTGCATTGTATGTGTATGCTAAACAGTGCTAGATGTGTAGCGTTCGTAATCACAGCCAATCTAGATCCAACAATGGGGAATACTGACATCTGTGCAGTGAGGAACACCTGGCTGAAGGCTCAGTTGTGCACAATAGCACTACCACTGTATACCTCGGATACTGACATGTGGGCCATAACACCGTTACAGACCGCTCCAGGTGGTGGTGTCCCCATGTACATGAAGGCCACTCACATGTACTGAGCAGTGCACCCTCAAAAGCCATCACAGATGTGTCAGGTGCAGATCACAGTGTCAAAAGCCACATTCTAGGATGTAGCCCTCAGACATCACCATGTCCTTGGACCAGCAACACACATCCATACATGTGGCAGAACATATATTAGTACAACACCATGTGACCCATGACTAGTGGACTGTACCTAGCTCTACAGCAACTGTGCAGACTACCCATGTACTTACACAGTTGCATCATGTGTTATGCACTGCAATGATACCACTGTTCACAACCAGGTTGGCTGTACACATAACAGGGGCCCTGGGTCATATACAGCTGTAACAGATGACTGTTGCTGTACACCAGTAAACACACTCTTGTTTGGATATGACATACATGTACCTGCTGTGGATATGTACATGCCCCACACACACACAACACATATGTACATAGCATAGCTGTTGCTGTCCTTCATGCAGACAGGTGGCTACAGCAATTACACACATGCACATGGAAAGTAGGTCCATGGCTGTTGAATGCTAACAGTACATAAGATGTGATAGCAGTGTTGACTGAGTTAACATTCCCTCTGTACTGGTTACCTATGACAACTATAATATCATACAACAGTCTATGTGTCATGTATGTCATCACACATGTCCACCAATTGCAATGCCTACAATCGTGGCTAAATGACAGGAATGTAGGACCTACACACATGTACATGTAGTGGTGTGTGTTCAGCTACCATGTGTGTGCAGTAGCTGATGTTTTCAGGTGATCTGTGTCTTACTACAACATGCAGTTGCAATGCAGCTCCATCATTGCCAACTGTATATGGTGAAATACTGACAGTACGGTAAGATGTACATCAGGTATGGACGGATGTGTGGACATAAAGTGGTCGGCCAACTTTGCAGATGGATGTTTGCTGAAGACAGCTCACAGGTGTGTCACAAGCCATCCTACCATAACATGTGCAAGCACTAAGCTATGTTTCTGTTAATTGAAGGGGAAGACATACAACCTACACAGCGGTCAGGGTGTCACTGACTGTAAATCACTTGACACCTGTAACACTTAAGACCTCCCGTATGCATATATCTGCACAATTGCCAAAGTTAGAGTCGGTACACATTGTAATGCAGGCAATACTGCTGCATATCTGTCATATGTATCATAAGATAGCAGGTGTTTGATTCACAGTACTGCCATGTGTGTTTGCTTGTGTGTCCATATATACCACATATGGTGGGGAATACATCCCAATTGTTACACACCTCTGTACACTGTTGGAGAGATCTGTACATACTGCAGTGTAGAAAGCAAAACATAGGCAGGGGTGGGGTATGTATCACACACATGTGAGCTATCTGTATGTGCATGACATAGGTGCATTCAATTGTGGACTCCACAGTGTGTGTGTGTGTGTGTGTGTGTGTGTGTGTGTGTGTGTGTGTGTGTGTGTGTGTGTGTGTGTGTGTGCATGTATGTATGGCTGTCTGGTCCATGGAGTGAGGATGTATGTTACCATAGTGAACAGACAGGACCCCTAACCCCTCCAGGTGATGCAATCTACTACCCTGTTGATGCAGTCGATCTTAGGCATTACTGACTACCTGTACGCGTTCATTCTCTGTGTCGCGTCATGTGGGTGCACAGTACTGTAATGGTGATTACCACATAGACAGGGGCCCTCACCTCAGCACTATCAAGTGTGTGTGTGTGTGTGTGTGTGTGTGTGTGTGTGTGTGTGTTACAGTGTCATTGACCCCGTGAGTGTGGGCATGTTTCTGTGTCTGAATACATGTGTATGAATACATGTGTGTGCATGTGTGTGTGTGTAGTTGTGTGTTCTCATCCTGTAATGTGAATGTGTATTACTGCTACACAGTGAGGCCTCATGCTATCAACTGGCCTCTACCCTTGACATCAGCTAGACCGCTATGTAAACTCTCCGCTCCATGTAACTGTACCTGTGATGTCACCCGGTATGGATATCATGTCTCTAGCCACTGTAGCTTAGTACACAGCTCACATGCTCCTGGATCAGTAGATGTGTAGACATCTTTGGAATGTCAGCCTTTCTAACAGTGAGGTTGAAGCTACGTATAGCATGCTGGTATTGCCATACATGCCTGTGAGTAGACCACATTTACACATGGGAAACTGCAAACACTGGTACTCAATGGCACATGCAATTAGACCTGAAGGAGGGAAGCAGGACATCATTACCAACATGCTGTTACTGTTGTTACCAAGACACATACTGTGAACAGAAAACAATGCATTCTAAACCTGTACTACATGGTATCTCTGCTGCGTGTCAACAGTACACAACAACTGTAATCTACACTTATCTCCCTATTCTGTTCACCCTGTGCATCAGACCATATGAGCATGTCCCTGCACTGATGGTGTGGATGACAGGGATGTGGCACAGGCATCATCATATGCACAGGGTGATAATGTTTGCTAGGGGCCTAGGCTGCACCAGTGGATGACATCATGTGTGTGGGTTAGGGCCTGTGATCTAATTGACCATGTGTGGTTGTTATGCATGTAAGTGTTGTGGTGCCCTACAGATGTTTCTGGTGTGTGCGTGTATGTGTGCACACAGTTCTGCCATGTGTTTGGCCTACACAGGGGTATTATTGACAGCTCCAGACTGTACAGACCAGGATTTACAGCTCACGGTGTCCGGCCATGGACATGTGACGTGTGCCTGCCAGGGGTTGCACAGGCACTACCAGGCAGAGGTACAGATAGGGTACTGTCTGATGACACATGTCCACTGAAACCGTGTCCCCATTGGGACCATCCAGGGCAATGTCCACGTGGCCTGCTGTGTCCTGGTGTGGACAGTGCAGCACCAGCTGCACTGCTGCTGCTGCTACTGCCACTATGGGAGCAGGCATGTGAGGTAGCTCATTCACGTAGACCTGTACCAGGTGATGTAGCTGGCCTACGCTCATGTGCCCTACACCTCACTCCTACCAGATGTTCCAGCACAGACAGCTCACGCTCGTGGATTGTCATGCCACGGTCAAGGATTCCAACCATGTCACCCAATTGTCTGTCCAAAACATCAGCAATCTGCTGTTGAGCATTTGCCAATGCCTGGATGTTGTCGTTTAACGAACGGATAGCAGCCGTCTGAAGCCTCTGCCCCTCTCTGTTCTGCCATTCAACACGTGCCTGTGCCACCATTACAGTCTGAAACATGCATCTGGTGACACCAGCTGCTGTGCTCTGTCCTGCAGGGGCATGTCAGCCAGAGGTCCTCCTACGAGCAGCCCTGGCCACATGCCTGTGTGGCACATCTCCATTCATTTGACTGACACCATGGTGTGAATACACATCTTCCGTAGCCACCACACGTTCCTGTTCCAAGCTACCACACGCTAACTGTCCTTCCTCTATGGCCACTGGTGATGGGGTATGTGTTGGCTTGAGAACTGTGTGTGGGGATGAGGGGGATATAGGTGGAATGGCAACCAATGGCACAGATTCAGCCCCTGACAACCCTGCCTGTGCCTCAAGCATATTTTCATCATCACTGCTAGAGTCTGTCTGTGGGGACACTAACATCAGATGGACCACAGGAAGGTAACGCACCTACATCACCTGTGAAGGCAAACAAAGACTCTACATTACAATACAGAGAGACACACACACACAGGCACACACACACAGACACACACACACACAGACACACACACACACAGACACACACACATGCCATGCATGTGATTTGACAGAAGGCATGCAACATGCATGTGATACAACAGATGGCATGCAGCTCAGACTATAATACTGGTAGTTATCATACATCCCTGGGTTGCACACAACAACAACCATGTATCATAGCAGAAGCCATGCATTTCACACAATCATGGTAGTGTGCATGCATCCTTGTGTTACACCATGTGGACCAGCACATGTTAACAGTACACATGGCTGATGTGAGGCATATGACCTTGACATTAACATGTACTATGACATGTAATCTACTGACGTGTGCATTGACATGCATACATGTTTGATACAATGGTGTCCTGACACATGTACAGTGGTGTAATGGTGTCACATTGCAGTGCTGTCTGTATGCCCTACAGATAAAATGCACTTTTAGCAGATGTGCATGACCATTGAAGGGTATTATGAGGCATTTATATTGCTATACAGTGTGAAGTACAGACACAGTGCCATTGCATGGAATCATGAGGCGTCTCTATTGCTATACAGTGTGGATTACACACACAGTGCATAGCCATGACTGTGTGCATACACAATACATATATACTGTGGATTGTGACCCACATCGCTGAGGTGTATACACACTAAACCATGATGTGTAATGTGTGACAAGTCACCGAAGAACATAAGGATGAGACCCCTGCACATCTGTTAACATATCTTAGCTGTCTGGCAACCATGTCCACACATGGCAGACTTGTCAATACACCATGTCCCACATGACATTTGTGTACCACACTCACACACGAGGTGCACGGCTGACAGTGATGTCCAACAGCAACAAGGGAAATGTACTATATCTGTGGCCTGATATGGTTGTCTGTGTATGTATGTGGATGCTGTACAGGTGACTACTGTCATGCTGTGACACAGTCATGATGTTCAACACATCTTATGTGGTCGAATTAAGTGATGCCTCCACAAGCTGTGCACAGGCTTGTAGGATGTCCAGTGTTCCACATCTGCAATATAACCATTCAACAAAGGGTATAGTTGGACCATGTGTAGCCAATGTACAACAAGGTGTACACACAAACACATCATATCTATTGTGTGTTGCTACATGTCTCTGGCCATCCTCCATGGCCATGTGTGAACATGTGTTGGCCAAACGGTTGTGATAGCGTCTATCTCACATGTCTGTGTTGTCCCATATGACATACACCCATAGATGTCAGATACTACACTGTCCACAGGGTTATGCAAACAAAGGGTTGTATGTTTAATATGTGGGGTATGTTTTATGGGATAGTGAGACAATGTTGCAGCTGGACCACTACATGTCATGGACATGTCAGATGGCACATCACAATGTGTGCACTCATTGCAGGGGCATATTCCACAATGGTGAATCCTCTGGGCTGCCCATACTCCAGCTCACTGTGTAGTACTGTTTGTGTATCGCACATGTGTAGTTCTGATGTATAGTACATATTCCTGCATTGAACAACACCTCCGCTGTTGTATGCACAGCTGTCCACACATCTAGCAATGACAGTTTCTGTGGTTTCATGTCGGTGTTTTACTTAGTTTGTAAGTATTTCACATGGGTAGCCAGTGTGATGGATTAAAGATGCGACCTGTATATTGTGACCGGACCATACATTATGTGTACATGTGTTAACTGGCCACATGGCGAATAGATCTGTGCATTAACTTGCCTGATACTTATAACTGTCTCACCTGCAATGGCCTGCTGTCTCTGCAGAACGCTAGAGGTGCCTATATAGGGGTGACACAGCAGTATGATCATTATCCATGACTGTATGACAGCTACAGGGTGCAATGTGCATGTTAACACATTCACCAGTACAATAGATTATACTATGGAGTATGCACACGTGTGCATACACAGAGTAGCATACTATAGTATGTGGCATTTGTGTATACATGCCTTGCATATGATATTACGTTACATATTGTACAGTGACACATGCAACTAAATGAGATATAATAGTTATATGTGCAGTAGTGACTTACCAGGCAACTCCAGGCTCAGTGGTTGAGAGACATCCACCTCCACGATGGGAGCTAGGGTTTCTGGATGCTGTTCTGATGGTGTCCCCAGGTTGGCCAGTAGCTCCTCGGTATGTGTGAGTGGGGGCTGGGTTGGTAGCCCACCACCTGTTGCACCTTGTTCCCTGGCGATTGTATTCGCATGCTGTTTCGCACGTCTGATCAGATCTGTACAGTGTCTGCGCACCTTCTGGTATGTGCGGTTATTGCAACCCACATCATTAACCCTCCTGCAAAGTTCCTGCCACAGGTCATCACGCTGTTGTGAATTCTGTGGCACATGGCTAAACAAGACATCATAGTTGTCTTGGAGGTAAGGTATAAGGGCCTCATCCTCCAAGTGGGTATAGGCGGAGAGCCTTGCTCGAGGCATATCTGGAAGACATAATGATGGGGACAGGTCACAGTATCTTAGAGATGCACAGAGATACAGCTGCGCATACATGTGTATTACATTTAGTACATATGAACAGTTGTCTTTGCAAATCTTCATGACACTGACACCACTGACATGTTTGTGTCACACACATGTGACACCCAATGGGGATTGTATATTATCACCATATATGTGTGTCACCTGATTACATTGCTCATACTCCATGTGGATGCTGTCTTGATGTGGGCATGTCTGTTTGCCTGTGCTGGTGTTCTTACCTATCAGCACATGCCTGGATGTGTCCACATTAATGCTGTCGACCTTGATGCTGTGTATATGTCACATATCAACACATACACTGCCTTAACGGACATGACCTATGACAATGCAGACATGCACATGGAAGCCTTTACATGCATGTGTTTTGCTATATACATCTACACGGCACTGTACAGCAGTTCAACATCCTGCCACGTATCGCTTGTGTTGCACATGTGATACACATGGGACAATGGCTAGCCGGATGGTATATGCAGGGATGGTTATCAACTATAGCATGTATGGCCAAGGTCATGTAGTAGTCTGTATGCCCTGGGCCATGTATGGGCATAGGATATAAGTTTTTCTAGCTGTAGCCGACAGCCATGTTTCCAGCGCCAGTTGAAGCAGTCATCACACCATGTCTGACAGAGGTGAAATGTGCAGTTTTGCTGGACAGGGTTGCATAGTATGGCAGGAATATGTAACGTGTATGGCACAAGGATCTGTCCAGCATGTGGCGATCCTTGTACTGGGAAGATGGATGTCCATGACGTATGTATTTCAGATCAGGATATGTACGTGTAGAATGTCCAACATCACAGTATTGGACATGTCTTTATGCAGGGTAGGCATCATGCTACATAGTGGAGATGAGGATTGTGAAGGCTGGTGTCGCCCATCCAAACATGGGCAATACCCCTTAAAGTTGATATGTGATCCGATATTGGTCACTTGAGTGATTAGTATGGCTGTACAATGATCTCCATGCTCATGGATGGCACCCTGTCATGACTAGGGTTGCCTCTTATGACTACCTAATAGGCTTGGTGACGTCACTAGCTCAGGGAGGTAAACTGCACAGCACCATCCCTTACACACAGTGTCCATTATGTTGACCACTGCCTAGGTGGTAGTTCATGGGTACAGGGTTATTAACCTAGCAGTGACAATGCAATATGCAGCTGTCAGATTGTGCACATATGTCACACACCTCACCCACAAAGCCCATTCTGTATGTTGTCCACAACACTGAGTCAGCTATTGCTCCTAGGTCATAGCCATTCACATACTTTCATATGCAGATGCCTCCCATTTGTCTGTGTGGTATGGGCTACAATGAGGGGGGTACAACAAATTAACCCTTTTTTACTGTAGCTGCCACTGGTGTGATATGCACATATCACTCAGGCACCTTTTGTAGTGTTGGTTCTGTCAACAGTTCACTGGCAGAACACTCCTGTGACATACAAAGGTACATCTAGTATACTGAGTGTAGATGGAACACAGTATGGGTGATGATGTCCTATGACCTGTCACAGGTATGATATGCAGTATGAAATCATCCATACTGTCATCTACATCTGTACTGCTAACAACATATACATTGATTAAGGTTCATGGACTTTCAGACCAGACTCAGCAGAGTAATAGTGCAGTGCCTCCCATTATGAGTAGTGTCGCCACTTTGTGGGTTGTGATAACTATTGGTGTGCACCATTCAGTGATTTCACAGACTGACATGAAGCTATGTTTTACATGATGTGTATGTGTAGAGCAAACTGTTTTGCCATATGTGTATGATACGACCAGGGATGTGGACAGGTCACATGCAGCCTGAGTGCATCTTGTACCATCATAGTTATGGTTACAGGGGCTCTGTAGTGTTCATGGATATATGATTGTGTATCTGTCGGGGGGGCAGTGTGTTTATGTTATCCGACACCCTATATGTATTGCTTATTCATGCTCAGTACTTGTTCAGAACATGTAAGCACTTCATGAGCTAGTAATTACTATAGCACTCAATCCTCCTCATTTCCTACAGGTAAACACTGTTTGTACTTACATTTCCCGCTTGCTTAGAGTAAAACAGCTCTTGTACACACTTTCTTCACATATATAGTGGGAAATAGTTAAATATTCAGGCATGTCCAAGTGTCAATTCCCAGTGTTAATGCCTGTCTATATGATGAATATGGGCATCATGAGTCAATATAGAAATTGTCTTGTGTACACAATCAATGCTCCCCTCCTAACATACAACACTACAACCTGTGGAAGATGCACATATGTAGCCATGCTGGAGGTAAAGCTCTCTCCAACCCAGACTGAACCTGACAATCATGTGGGGATGTTAAACGTTTGCACCACACCACACTCATCACGTAGTCTCACTAGATCTCCACCACCACAGGCCACACATAGTAAGACTACAACATTTGCGGAGCCTCTCAATACTACTCTGTCTAGGCAACAGAGAACTCCAAAGCAGAAACGCCGGCAGCCCCCGTCACCCAACACAACACCAATTGCTTATAGCCCACAGGCTCAGTGTGCCCATCAACTACAGCCAATAGGGCGATATAACGTACCCAAAATACTAGTCATAGGTGACTCTATAGTCAGTCACACTGATGTCCCACTCAGCAGGCTACACAAGGTGATAGTCACTTTCAGCTGGCTGTCGGGTATCAGGATCTGCAACATAACCTATGCACTCAGGTCACTCGTCAACAGGTACAATATGACAGTGTCATTCTCCATGATAGTGTGAATGCCCTGAGATGGAACTTCCTGGACTACATGCACAGAGACATGGAATAGCTCTCTGATCTTGTAGCCCAGGCAGGTATCACCCTAGCCCTGAGAAGCATTTGGCATTCGTCCAGACTGATAACGCAGTACAAGGACTGAATTATTCACTTCAACAATTGGCTATGCTTCTGGTGTCATTCCAAGGGTATCTTGTATCTGTCTGCTTTGAATGACATGGTCGACAGAACACGATGCTTTGGCACAGATGGCCTGCACCTGTCGGCTCTGGGATTACAGATAACGTCTAAGCCTCTTGCTGCTCCTATAGTGCCTGCTTTAGGCACAGTTCAAATAACATATTCACCATCATAACAGGAACAGGCAAGCAAAACCTGAGGGTAATGCTACTCAATGCTTGACATCTTCATCTCAAACGCACTCACCTGAGGCACTTCTTGTAATGGACCACTTCGATATCTCTGCAGTGACTGGGACCTACTTCTAGGCTCCTGAGAGCACCCCTGCACTAACAGGCTATTACTCAGACCACACCTTTCAGCCATGTAACCAGGACTGGAACACCCACAGCGGAGGTGTGTCCATATTTCCCAAGGATATACACACCTCCAGACTGGCTGCTTAGCACAATGCATCAGAGGTAATCCAAGTGCAACTAACTGTGGCTATAACTGCTATACAAATTGTAGCTTGCTACAGATTCCACACCATACCCCACGGTTAATGGTCCTCACTTCTTGGTGTACTAGAAAGTAGGGTTCAAACAGAAACTACTGATATGCGACTGACACTACCCCACCATTAACTGGGATACCTACTCATGTACTGACACATTAGGCCAACGCTTTCTGGGATTCATAACCTCCAATCGGCTGGATCAACCTATCCACACCACCACCAGGGCCAACAATATCCTAGACCTGGACATTACCAACACGTGTGACTGGTGTTCCACACCTGGGGTTATCTCCTTGTTGGTCAGATCATAATGTACGCTAATCACCCTTGTTATCCACATCCCGGCACCACACCCTTTATGGAAAACACAGTACAATATTACTACAAAGCAAACTTCAGACTTCTTATGACAGCAGTAGTAAACGTCATGACACCCATGCAGATGGACAATACAGTTACAACCGCGGAATCTTACACAACTGCACTTAATTAGCACTTACACGACTGCATGGATCATGCTATCCCAAACAGAGCCATGACGGTATCCACCAGAAAACGGATGCCACTCTGGTGGTCCACTGCCATGGATATAATGTACAACAGAAGGAAGAGACTGTTGCAAAGTAGAGTACAATCCCATGAGTGGGGCAGCTCCCTGGTCAACCTCAGTAGGAATCTGAGATCCCTTATCACATCTTCCAAAGCTAGCTACATAAACATTACTGTGACTCATTCCAAGGACTACCACAAAGCATTCTAGAGGTATGTCACTACTCTCTATTGGCGATACCCACATCTGCTCTGACATACAACAGTTAGGCACGAACATTACAGAACTTTCTGAAATTGGCAACATCCTGGCAGATAGGTTCAGTGCTGACTTTACACCCCCCTCACACCCTAAAGGGCCCAAATCTATACAGGAACAATGTAGAGTACCTGCGGTCACAACTACGCAGTTCAAAGCTGCACTCTCTAAAACCAGGAACACAGAATCCATGTGACTGTACAACATTCCATGCTGTGATTTACACCAACTTCAGAATGAAGTGGCTCCCCACTTGGGCACCAAATTCACTAATAGTCTTGCATCAGGCATTGTGGCCCCTGAATGGTGCACAGCAACAGTTATCACACTCCACAAAGGTGGCACCACAATGGACCAGGGGAACTATTGCCCTATACGCCTGACTAGACTGTTCTGCAAGGCTATGGAGCACATCATCATGGATCTCATTCACAGAGACATTGGTGGCCTCCAAACCTTTGATCCCACCCAGTTTGATTTGTTAGGGCCAGACCATGACTCCTAAACCTGGTGGAGTCCTTTGAGACAGTTACCAAGGCAGTAGATGAGGGTAAGGAGGTCCACACAGCCTACCTTTTCCTCTCAAAGCCTTTCAACACCGTTCATCATTCTGGTATTGTCAATATACACATCCACCTGCACATCAACCCCTACATCATGAGATGTTATGCAAACCCACACAGTGAGGGTAGCATACCCTAGTTCCTACTGTAAATCAGTTACAATTGGCGTCCCCCAGTCCTCAGTCATAGGGCCCCTCATGTTTCTCTGAGGTACAGGCTAGCACAGAAGGACTTACCCTGAATAGGTTTGCAGACGACTGCAAACTAGGGTTCGTGATTGATTCACCAGCTGATACAGACACCCTCCATAAGGGTGTCACTGGGATGGATACCTGGTGTCAATAACATGGCCTCAAGCTGCATGCCACAAGGTACATAGACATCCCCTTTGGATTACACCAACCACCCGCTGACTATCACATAGGTGGTAGTCTCCTACATACATAAGACATAATAAGGGATCTTAGAACCCAAGTAGATAGCACCCATTACTTTGATAACCATATTGCCAAGGTGGCGTGGATATCCTTCTATGTGGCCACCCTAATCTCTAATGGGTTTGCAGCCAGAACAAAGGCAGCCTTTGTACCTCTCTACTAATGACTTATGAAACACATTAAAGGGTACAACACCCCATTTGGGATGTACCTTACGAGACAACAGCAGCGGCTTTAAATACCACAACATTACCACATCAAGAGGATTACTGACCTCCAAAGGATGACGCATGCAGCCCAACTACAGAAACCCCAATTGTACTCATTTGCATACTGCATATTCAGAGGTGATCTCTGCTAAACATACAAGGCCCATGTCCAAAACAATATTAATGGATATGCTCCACATAAGCAAAAGCCTCTGAGAGCCACATGCTCGGGGATATGTACCTAAACGCAATGATGACTATGACATGCTGGAAGGATACATTCCTGACCCGGACGCTCACCATGCTTTGGAACATGATTCCTATGTACATCAGGCAGGGACTCTAACTAGCACTCTTCAAGAGATACATCGATGGGTGGATGGGAGACAGACATGTATGCCAGGGATCACTGCAGTGGCTCTGCTGTACAGAGGTGCAGGAAACTAATGGCTCTGCTGTTCACAGGCACAGGACACTAACCTAGGGAGGTGCCGCAAGTGAAAACACTGTAGTTAGGCTTACGAATGGACTTGGCCAGACAGCATAGTACCTAACTATGAACCTATGAAACTATTACATGTCCTTTGTGCATGGATAATTGCCTAGCTCTTCCATTTCAATTAGTTATCATGCTGATACACTGTCTGGTGACTACAAGTCATATGTATCCTGTTATTGTGTATTATACATGTCAATAGACATACCTGATATTTGCATAATATAACAGTAATGCTATGTAAAATGTTAGACATATCTACCTACAATACTGTAAATTTCACATTTTTGCAACAATATCCCATAATGCAAATCATAATTGCACAGCAGGACCACCTTAGACATGTTATTTTCAGTTATACACCCATACATATGCCTACTGTTACAGTATATCAACATATACTATCCCCTGTTATGGCACGTACTTGTTGGACATACCCTGCCACTGACAGCGGCTGGAGTGGAATTGTTGTGTTTAAAGTCCTTATGTACCATCCGTTGTGGTGTATGAGGTGTTTACTTTGTGACCCACAGCAGTACACTCAATTTCTACGAGCGTTACTATGCTCAACAATACATCACTACATAATACCTTTTCTCACTATATGCTTTGCGTACACTTTCATTAATACAGAACTGGCACTACATACACTAACATACTGAGTGCTCTGCATACCTTCTTAGTAGTCTGAGTTCACGATATCAGTCCTATTCCTTTTCTGTTTTAACGGTTTTCTCGTATGTACATATGGTTTGAATGTATGACAAGCCATCCTTTTATACATAGATACCAGTAACAATTGGTGTTCCAGAGTAGATGATTACATGCACATCAGCTCTACAGCTACTCCATTAGCCGATTACATAGTAACAGTGGGTTATAATTGAATACTTCACTTGGGCGTTGTCCCTTTGCCCTCCCTTCGAGGAAGACAGCCTGGATGTGTTGTTTGTGATGAATTGCAACAGCTATATGGAGAGACACAGAGATATTTTAACTTAATGGCCCCCGTGGATTGTGTGTAATGGCTAGAGGATGTAGTTCTACATGTGAGTGTAGCTGTTATATCAGCAGTCTGATACGGGATTATTGCAAACAAACCCTGTAACATCGTCGTCTGTACCATTGTGCAACAGCAACAATTTCACATAGGGTCATTATAGTGTGTCTCTCACAACATATGTTAAGGCTTCTGCAGATGTCATAGAGTGAGTGGATGTTTATGATGTTATTACAGTCTGTATTGCAATTGTTTCGGGTGTGGGGGAGATGTAGGTAGGTGTACATAGCAGATGAAGGTGTGTAGGAACTGCATTTATACATATTCCATATGTGTGTGAGGGCTCCTTCCCTAATTGAAGACCTATCATTTAGTAGACTAATACTATGGCTATTGCAGGCTTATTCATTAAGCCATTGTTAATTGGTTGCTATATAGCATGCAGGTGATGTTGGTCCTTCAATCCCTTCGGAAATACATCGGTATGTAATGAAATGTTGCTACATGAAAGCTGTCTCGTATATTTCTGTCACAGATATTTGCACTCATTGGAGTTGTGTTGGTGACTGAACCTCTTTAGCTTGGGTTGCCACCATTTCAAATGGCCATAGTGGGACATTTGCAAGACACACATCAGATTTTAGAGGCCGACACATACCCACGGTCAGTACAAAGTATAGAACTTTACATATATGCCTATATAAAAGCTTATATTCTTGTAGAGGTTTACTTGCTTATCCTGTTTCTTGTTACATATAGGTATGTTAGATACAGATGACTATTTTATGCAACCATTACATTAACTATGGAACATTCAGAATGTCTCGAGATTGTAGGACATTAGTATTTGTACTCATTTTGGTCAGGACACTACCGCACATTGAGGGACTGCCCCTCGCAAGTTGGGACAGGTGGTAACCCTATGTTTAGCTTATGTCCATAGCACATATTTGCAATAGTGTATTATAGCAGTAACCCATGCCAGGGTGTGGGTAATGGTGAATTTACCTGTGGTTGGTGTGGTTTGTTCACGAGGGCAAAGCCCAAGTGGCCAAACAAAGACAACCGTGGGAAAATCCAGCAGTACCCACACCCAGGTGTGGGTTATTGCTATAATATAGTCTCCATACCCTTTGTTCATAACGTTCGGTCATGGCAGAATGTGTGATTGCTATGGTCCATGTTGTGCACACATTTGAAAACTTCAGCTGCTGTATACGGCATACCCATGGATTCAGGAATGCACACACTTCCAACAACCACATTACCGTTCACAGACTCCCAAACCCCACAATACCGAACACTCAAACTCGCGACAGTCAAACTCCTGGAACTAACACAAACACAGAACACACATACGCACACACAGACACACTTCTACCCATCACATCCAAACAAACCATCCTACACTATGTATGGCCAGGTGGCCATGCCCCATACACACTATCACATATCACCCTATCTCTATATTATATATATATATAGAGAGAGAGAGAGAGAGAAAACACACCTTTCGTTGGGTACATGGAGGTGTATACTATTTCCCGAACTCCTCTCTTTTGTATTTTAACCTGTCACAATACACACCTGCTGATGGTACATCTCAGATAGCTAAGTGGTAGGTGATTGTGTACATGGTTGCGTGTTCTACTCCTGGCAGTGGTCGTTTTACCTCTCAGAGTAGGCACTATTAGTACAAGGGTGAATAATGCAGATTTCAGCGGTTCTGGCCAGCTTTGCCCGTGATCTGCGCGATATTCAGCAAATCTTAGACCTGTTTTGCGCATATCCGTGTAGCCATGTTTAAACTACACTTACCGACACTTGCCGACGCATAAACCCACTTACTTAAATGTGCTCTAATGACCTGCATCCAACATCCATTATTCGGGACATCGGAATTACGTAACAGCCCTTGCAGGTCGTGGAACCGGGAACTTGAATGAGACAGTCAGTGGCTTTACCACTGGGGCATCTGGGATATGTACAAGTGTTATGGTGTTTAGTATGTGGATTGTACTACGGCTGTTCTCCATACTGCAAACAAATGTGTAACTCAGTTAGTATACATATGGATGATACCTATTAATGGTATGTCTAAGTGATGCTTAATGGATGTGCTCCAGCTATGGGAATCCATGTCACAGTGAGCCACACACTGTAATGTGCTACACCTTGCCACAACCATAACTGGAAAATTCTGGGGTGACAGATACCTGTTATGGGTACTCCCCATGCTTTGGAACTACATCCCTGATTACATTATATGGAGCCCCTCATTAACACACCAGGGAATCCTTGCAGAGTGGGTGGGGAACAGTGGTTACACCCCAGGGATCTTACAATTGGCTCTGCTCCACAGAGGGATAGTTAGTTAATCAATGGGGTGGTGACAGCAGACACATTTTGGCTAGACTGATGAATGGCCCCTGACAATCAGGCATGTACCTACTGATGTACCTAGGAACCTATGCATACAGTATCAACACATGCTGTTAGCTTAATTTACTGTTCAGGTGTTGACTTACCTTGTACCAATAGCTGTTGTGTGTGCAATAGTTGAGGGCTGTCTATGTAGGATGCACACAGTAGACCACCTATACATAGCAATTTACAGGTGGTCACGTGTGTGTGTGCCATCCATTTTACTGTGTGTGCAGGTGGAGAAGTGTGTCAGTCCATAGGGGCCTACACTGTCAGTGTATGTGCTATATGTTCCCTCTTTGCCAAAGCATGGGCATATTGGGACACCTCCATCTGCCTACTGGGGCTGGCACAGGATGTTCATGGTCTGAATCCCTCTGTGCCTATGATGCCCTTGGCAACTGTGGTGGGCTGTGAGGGCCTTCACCATTATGTCCCTGATGCAGCTGTTTCCGCAGGATCATATTATGTAGCATGGCACATACTATGAAGATGTGGGCACATGTGCCTGGAGAGTACTGCAAGGCTCCACCAGATATGCCCAAGCAATGGAACCATGATTTCAGCATCTCAAACACACGCTTTATGATGATTGTTGTTTGTGCGTGTGCCTCATTATGGTGTTCTTGCATGGGTGTGTGTGCATTTCTGATGGGAGTCATCATCCACAGCTCCGGTGCATAGCCAGCATCCCCCACAAGGTGGCCATATGGGATGTCCCCCCTGACAAATACCTGCTACAGCTGTGAGGCATGCCAGATGTGGGAGTCATGGTAGCTGCCAGGGCTGCCAGCACACACATCCGTGATAATGCCCTGGGCATTGCACACGACCTGGCAGTTGATGGGGTGGTATCCCTTACGGTTTATGTAGCACCTACCATGCTCACTGGGTGGTGACTTGATATGTATTTGTGTGCAGTCTATTGCACCCAGTACCTCCGGGTAGTCTGCCACATGATGGAAGAGGTGCATATTGCTGGCCAACTCCTCCTGAGTTTGGGGGAAGTATATATGCTCATTGGCATGTGGTAACATGGCATCCAGGAACTGGTGGAGTACCCTGGATGCTGATGCCTGTGAGATCCCCGTGATATCTCCAGTTGGCCTTTGAAAGGTACCTGTGGCTAATATTCTCAAGCTTACACATACCTTCGTGTCCACTGGAATGGGATCCCCCCTGTTGTTTCTTGCTCTGAGGCATGGCCGGCACAGCTCAATTATTTGGTGTAGGATGTCCCTGTCCACCCTGTAACGTTCTACTATCTCCAGATCATTTAGCCCCTGGTAGGTTACCCTTGGTCTGAACACTCTTCTCCTCCTCCGGGGCCTGAGGTGGTTGTCAGCATCATCCTCCAAACCACCATCAGTCTCCAACACATGATGATGAATCACAGCTATGGCAGCTCCCAACAAGTACATTGTAAAAGTTCCCCATCTGTTTACACTGATGGTGCAGTGTTTGGGAATACACAAGTGTGTGTGAGGTGCCTTCACACTTTATACTATTGTGCTTTGGACACTGATGATGTCATAGGGTGTGTATGTACAATCAGAGTTGCAGGGTATCTTACTTATGTGTTTTACCGCAGGTACTGCTATTGTGGTGCCTTTGGTGTTTGAATTACATTTAGCTGCCGTGGATCACCTCTTGCCCTTGCCTTCACTTTTCATAACAATTCTCTGCCCATTGTCAGGCATGCATCCAGCAGCCTGCTTTCTTGTTTTGTACTTTCCCAACCCAGGATTCTGTTGCGAAATGTGTTCTATAGCCGATTTACTACAGGTTTGCTTTGCTCTGCGGTGACAGTTCTCTTTTCTTTGCAATCCAGCACCTCACCTATCCTGTTCTGCAGGTTGCTACTAGCAGCCTTGTTAGCTACCGTCAATGGCCCACTGTGAGTTAATAGGTGTTAATTACTCAGTTGTACTCCAATTACCCTACTGCGGCATTTCCTTATTGTTTTCCCGTAACCTTCCTATTTCAGCTGTGGTGCGTGCCGCTCGCAGCTGTTTACCAGGTTTTGAGCGCATTGTCATCCACGTACACAAGCGCTTTTGGTCACCATGTGTGCTTTTAGCTAAGCAAAGCTATGACTACATCCACACCCCTATCCTGTGGTTTTGCTTAGCAATTGGCAACCCAGATTAGCAATGCTCCAATGTGCTTACAGCTATGGTGGCACACCCCACTGCTGATGTCATGTATACCTCCAGGCCACTCCTCGGTGTTGTACCACTGCACCGTATAACCTTGAAAAGCACTGTAATGAGAAAAGCGGTGCACCAGACAGCTCAGGAACAAAAATCAAAGTTAATTGACATAAAACGTAACGAGTATGACAAACACGTTTTTCGTCTACAATTCAGACTTCATCAGACAAATAAATAACAATTCAAACTCGTAATTTTAATGAAATGAGATAAAACAATTAATTCAAGCCACCCAATAGGGAAACTTGCTCATGAATACTTAATAACATACAACTTTTTGATTTTGAAACACCATTCCTCTAAACGAAAGCAATAAATATCTCCAAAAAATAATGCTTTAAACTACATTTTTAAAGGATGTGCATGATTCTAAATCAACTAATATGAATATAATTAACTCCTATATAATCTCCTGGAAAACTAAAGAAAGAAGATTAGAATAAACCTAACAACTTTTTTCCAAACAATTGTACAACAGCACCGTCTAGAGGTCTTCGTGAAAATGACAACTAAAATAGCAAAAATAAAATTCATGCTTCACCTGCACCATATGGTACATCCTTAGGCCGGTGGGACATTTGTGATTCAGTATTACTTGCCTCATTTGCATGGCATTGACTACTAATTCATAGTTACCGCACCGAACACTGTCACAGACCCTTAGCAACCCTTGCACCTTGGTTGTGGTGTAGCATGCATACCATTGACTATTATGGTGAAATCATGATTTGCGTTACATTGCAATTTTATGACATTGGTATATATTTTCCTTGTGTTCTCATTTGCGCACACATGCCCTGTGGTTGTACTTTGCGTTAGTGTGGCCATGACATTAAATGTTATATTTTATGTGTCGTGTGTGTTATTTTATGCCATTGGCTGTATATTTAGCCATTAGCATATGTTAACTTTGTAATACGTAAGTTTGGTATGCTTTCTTGGTTCCGATGTTCTATTTGGAAAAATGTAAACCGTTTTTTTTTGGTTTACATTTCTGTATGCTTAGGCTACACCTGCACCACTTCATGAATCGCTATGTACCTTCATTTGCATGCTGCACTACTGTGCATAGGGTGATTAGCATACATGAGCCAAAAGCTGCGCAGATCTGGCATATGCTGGTAGTGCACATGAAATTGGATCATACCTGAATCGCTCGGCGGCCATATTTGGCGTTATACCACCTATGCTACGCCTGCGTCTGGCGCAAGCTTCATGAATCCCGGGGATTGTTTTTCAAATGAATATTTTGCACTTAGTTAGCAAAATCACATCCCACATCTGACATACACATTAAATAACAATGTCAGTACAAAAGTTATGATTACCTGTATTAAAAGTATCACTGTACTGGCCGTGCTTTTTTTTTTTTTTTTTTTTTGCAGTGGTGCCTCATAACTTGTCCATGTTTCAATGTTTTATTAGTGAATGAAAGTAATCATTGTAAAGTAATGTCCCAATTCATACATTCTGGTAACTATCCTATATTTCATCTTGGCAAACAAAGGTTAAAAACCAAGACAATGTGTGTAAAGGTGGTGTGGAAAGTAATCATAGTAGTCTCATATTGTCTACTAAGAGATGATCTGTACTTGACTTACAAAGCCATGTCTGACCCAGCTGTGTTAGAAATGCTACATCTAGAGAAATCCCAATCCCTGCACACCGCACGCTCCAGAGACCTCAGCCTCATTACCACAATCAACAGAACATTCTGGAGGGACAGATTCATAACCCAGAGACTGCTCATGCTCTGGAATAGACTTCCCATACATGTCAAGCAGAGTACCTCACTGGCCCTCTTCAAGAATAATCTTGATGAGTGGATGGGAAATAGAAAGGTCACCCCAGAGATCACCCCAGTGGCTCTATTTGATAGAGGCACTGGGAACTAATGTCTGGTGACACGATGCCAGGGCACTTCTATGGGCTAGGCTTGTAAAGGCTCCAGGGCCATTAGCCTAGTGCACACCTATGAACCTATCATGAAAAAAAGTAAATTAATTTATTTTGTTCTCTATAGGTTTATAGGTTCATAGGTGTGTACTAGGCTAATGGCCCTGGAGCCTATATAAGCCTAGCCCAAGAAGATTCCCTGGCATCATGCCACCCAAAGTTAGTTCCCAGTGATCCTGTCAAGCAAGGCCACTGAACTGATCCCCTGGGTGAACTCCCTATTGCCCAGCCACTCTTCAAGATTTCTCTTAAAGAGGGCCAGTGAAGTGCTCTGCTTGACGTGAATGGGGAGGTTGTTCCAGAGTATTGGAAGTCTCTGAGTTAGGAATCTGTCCCTCCAGCATGCTCTGTTTATTGTGGTATTGAGGTTTAGGTCCTTGGAGCATGTGGCATGGAGGGATTGGGATTTCTTTAGGTGTAACATATCTAGCAGCTCTGGGTCAGACATGGCTTTGTAGGTCAAGCAGAGATATCCTTTAAGTAGGTGATAAGAGACAGAGTATAACTGGAGTTTTTTGAGTTTGTCCATATAGGGCATGTGTCTAAGACCTAAGATCCTCTTAGTGAGGTATTTTTTTGGCCTTTCCAGTTGTTGTAGGTGTCTAGTGAGGTACATACCAAATGGGGCATTGTATTCTATAATAGGTCTAACGAGGGACGAGTAGAGAGGGATTATGACCTCTTTCTTCCTGGATAAGGAAGCTTTTGTAATGAGATGTGCCACATAGAAGGACTTTCTGACTACAATGGCAATGTCATTATCAAATGAGAGGTTGCTGTAAACCTGTGCCCCTAGGTCTCTTATCACACCTTCAGTGTTTAGTGGACTACTGCCTATGTGGTAGTTCATGGGCACCAGATTTTTCTCAAAGGGAATGACAATGGACTTTTTGGCATTGAGCTTAAGGCCATGGTTCTGGCACGAGTCATTGGTATCAGTGAAGCCTTTTTATAGAATGTCTACATCAGTTGGAGAATCAATAATGGCTTCCAGTTTGCAATCATCTGCAAACTTGGTCAGCCAGAGTCCCTTTGTATTGGCTTGAACTTCAGAAAAGCAGATGCCAAACAGGAGAGGACCTAGGACCAATCCCTTTGGGACACCACTTGTAACTGGTCAGTGGTCAGATTTGGAGTCCACTACTTTCACAGTGTGGGTTCTATCAGTGAGCCAGTTGGCAACCCATCTTATGACATAGGGGTTTATACATAGTTTAGTGCGTCTATCTATGATTCCTGAGTGAGAGATGGTGTCAAAGGCCTTGGAAAGATCTAGGTAGGCTGTGTGAACTACCTTGCCCTCATCCACAGATCTGGTGACAGACTCAAAGAAGTTTATCAGCTTGAGCAGGCATGATCTACCTTTCACAAACCCAAACTGCATGGGGTACAGAATTTGGGGATTCCCTCTGTCCTTATTTATAAGGTCCATGATGATGCACTCCATAGCCTTAAATATCAGATGCATCAGACTAATGGGGTGGTAGCTCCCAGGGTCTGTAGTCGCTCCCCCTTTGTGAAGTGGGATGACCGTAGCAGTACGCCATTCAGTAGGAACAAAGCCTGAAATGAGGCTGTGATTGAACAGGGTACTCGTGTGGTGCCAGTTCACTTTGTAATTCATGTAGAACACAGCCAGGGTTATTATCAGGTCCCATGGAAGCTGTATTCTTGGCTTTGGACAGTACGGTTTTTACCTGTCTAGCTGTGATAACAGGGACTCGGCATTCCCTAGATATTGTGATAGGCCCTTTAGGAGGTGAAAGGGGGGTAAAGTTTGCACTGAACCTGTTGGCCAATATGTTGCAATATCAGATGGTTCTGTATATGTATTGCCATTGTGCTGTAACTCAGAGCAGATCTGAGTATTGCTATGTAGATTCTTGACATAACTATAGAATGCCTTGTGGTTGTCTTTAGAATCTGCAGCAATTTTGTTTTCGTAGCTAGCTTTAGAGTATTTGATGATGAATCTCATTTTTTCCTGAGGCTAACAAGGGAGTTTTTCCAGTCTTGGGAATTCACCCTTATCTGCAACAGTTTTTTTTCCTTCTGTTGTAAAGTTTGTTTATGGTGGGAGACCACCAGATTGGATTCCTTTTTTTGGAGGACAGCGTCTTGGTTCTGTTTGGTATGGCCTGTTCCATGCACTTGTGTATGTGCTCATACAGTGTATTGGTGTATGGTTCAGCAGTCATGCACCTATTTTCCATTTGCATGGGTGTCATGAAGTTAGCCACCTCTGTTTTTAGAATCCCATATGCTTCTTGTTGGTGAGTTCAGGCTTCTTGGATAAAAAACATTTGAGTCAGAAATGCAAGTCAGCCCTCCTCCCCAAGAATTTATCAAAATTGTTCTACAGCAGGAGGCATTATCTATGTAAGAGTATGTGATCTTTATACATTCCTGATTAATATAATCAACTGCAAGGTTGTAGCACCTCAGGATAAAGGGAAAGTTTTAGTTATCACCTTTGTTTTTCACCATTGTTTGGTCGCATTCCTATCATTTTTCTATGAAACCACCAGAACAGCAGCTTTCTAGGCATACAGAATATCATTCGTAGCTGAAAGAGCATTCAGTGTTCTTTTTGGTTGTATTTACAGGGAAAAAATGCTGCAAATACATGTCATTTCAGGTTGTAAAGTAAAGAATCTTGAAATGTAACATTTTCTTTGCTACAGTATGCCAGTTTTATCTTTTAAAAAATCCTGTTTCATTTTTATTATACTTCATATCTTCCCATGGAATCTTCTTCTTCTTTCAGCTTTTCCCGGTTAGGGGTCACCACAGTGGATCATCTGTCCGCTAATGATTGGTAGTGGAGTTTTACGGTGTTGAGTTGCCAGCCTGGCACCCAACCTTCCACAGAAGGCACACACATGCACACACTCACACCTAGGGCCAATTTAGAGTATCCAATCCACCTACTGCATGTCTTTGGGATGTGGGAGGAAACCGGAGCACCCGGAGGAAACCCACGTGACCACAGGGAGGACATGCAGACTCAGCACAGAAGGCACCCCAGCTGAGAATTAAACCAGAGAACTTCTTGCTGTGAGGTGGCAATGCTAACCGCTGCACCACCATGGCCGCCCCATATTTTCCCATGGGATAATCTTAGAAAATAATAGATATATAAAAATGGAACTGAATGATAATGGTGAGAGTCTACATTCCCAGTAGTGGTAAATGTTGGTAAATGAAACTCCAGCAACCATGAGTTGTACAGATGCTATTAGAATGCCTAGTATCATTACAGATTATAGTTAATGGGAAGGGGGGAGGGTTACAATGCAGATACAACATAAAAAAACATAACTTAAATACTCTTTTTCATTGCACGTTTCCACTATCTAAATTTTGAATAAAGAAATCTAGCATAGTTTTTGCATAATTAACTGCATTGTTACCATTTGAATTAAGCTATTTTCTGTTTTAAACCACCTTCACAGATGTACAGTAAATGGAAATTTTGCACCTTGAAAAATTATCTGAACTTTTCCTAATTCTGATGAGCACATCAAGAAACCCTGCCAGTATGGTGAAGACATAATCCTATGTTTTGGTTTGGCTAAGTGTAGTAGCTCTGCTGGTAGTGTTTACATGTATGGCTGATGGGTCTCAGATACAACATTAAGTATAGCTGAATAAGTGCAGTAGGAAGTTCAATCTGCTACATCTGCTCAGTGATGCCAGTTATTTCCACCACTGGACCACCACAGAACCTAGGAGACACAGACAGAATGCTGCTGCATGAGAAGTAGCAAACGGCCCACATGGAGTACTTTTAATGTGATGAGAGTTTGTGAAATTTGTAGGGAGTCAGAAGATAAAGAAACAATGGGCATTGGGTAACAGTGTTGTAGAACTGGTTCTGACCAGTCTAGGTAGTTTGACCTTGAGGAAAGCCTGCAAGTGCTTGGAGTGAGTCATTCCACCACAGATAGAATGGTTCTGTGCAGACAGCATCCTGACAGAGATGGAATCAGTGGAATGCTCTGATACTGTTAGAGCTCCACTGATGACTACAACATCAGGTAATATTTGATTTGTAATACATACAGTGATACTGTTATAATCTAAAATAGAAAAACATCTCAAACCAACGCATGAACTAGAATAGTATCAAAAACATTTTCAATGCTATAAAATCTACAACACACTTCCTGCTGTTACATAGACAAAAGATAAAGAAATAAGTAAATGTGTGGCAGAATCACATGTCTAACAGCTTTGATAGATGTCCATCCATATCACTGTTGCAGCATCCAACCAGCATACCAAAGCCTTGGGATTTTATTGACATCATATCTCATACGTATGCATAGGGCATGAATGTGATGTATGGACATATATACTTCAGAACTTCCTTGCTGCCAGTCTGAGCACCATCATTGATCATCGGTCTGAATGCTCCTTCTTCTGTGTTGGTTACTGAGTCATGTTTCAGATAAGTGCCTCATTGCATTTTTTCCATCTTTTTCTCTTTATAATTTTTGTGAGTTTACATGTCATTCAGAAAGGGAAAATGTCACTGAGTGAGGCAAATTCCTCACAAAGATCATTATAAGCAGTGACTTTTCTGGTTTGGTGCTTCTCATGACCATAGACAGTGTTCTGTCTGCCAGAAATTTGTCCCTAAGACTCTATGCAATCATATCTCCTTCTTGTTCATTTACCTGGAGAGTCAACGTCTTAAATTATTGGGGAAAGGTGCTATGATGAAATCTTTCCATCCTGATGGTAGCCACCTGCCAAGAAAAAGTCTGATTCAGCTGCTGTTCCTCCACCCCCGGCTGTCTCTCTTGAGGCTAGTGAAAGACTAGAGGATTGCCTGGTTGTTGTGCCATGTTCCTCTGCCACTACCCTGTTGGATGCTGGCATGGATCCACCTCATGCACGCCCTCAGAGACTCTACAAATGTCTGCTCCAGATGTTGATGGGAAACCTCAGCTGATTATTTCAGAGGGACTGAGGGGAATCCCACAAATACTTGATTGGGAGGAGATTCCTACAATGTTGGTTGAGTGCAGGTAAGGATCCGAACCTCCCAGGGTATTTACAGCAGACATCTCTAAAAAGAAAAAAAAAGAAAAAAAAAACAAGCATATTTTCTCTGCTACTAAAGATACCCAGCGTGAATTGTAGGATTTTATCCAGGGGTTATTTAATACATTGATGGCTTTAAAGCCTTCCCAAGGAGTTTCTGTACCTTCTTCCCCTTGGTTATCTACCCTACTTAAGAGCCCAGAGAGCAGGACTCTTTTGAAGAGGATTTGGATTCTAGGGAAGAATCTTTGACATATTTCACTCATATCCCTTTTCTCTTGGATTATGGCTCTTAAAATAATGATTATGTTATTCATGATTTTCCCATGAGAGAACTCTTCTTTGTGGATACAATTTCTTGCACGATGGGCTATTTTAAATGGGATCGTTCTCAGGTTTCTGTCATTCAAAAGAGGTATTATGAGCTCCTCCAGATGGAGTCCTCTAAGCCCTCTGCTGTACCTCCAGTCTTGGCTGTCCTTTTTGATTTTCAGCAGCCTCTGTGGCCCTAGATTCTCAACCTCCAGCCCCTAAGAAACCTGACAGATTTTACAAGGTGCCCGATGAGTGTAAGTTCCTATACAAATATCCTTCTGTTGACTCTTCTGTTGTGTCAGTCTGTTCTGACAAACACTGTAAACTTTTGCTGTCTACTAAACTACCTCCTTCAGATCAGTATGGTAGAGCTAGGTAAAAAGGTATATCCTATTGCCACCTTGGAGGTTTAGGCTGTTAACTACCAGACCCACAGGACCAGGTATGTTTTAGCACTTCTTTCTTAGGCTTCCCAGGCAATCTCTAACCTCCCTGATTCTGAATGGAAGGCCTCATCCCTCTCTTTGCTGTACTTCTCAAGTAGCTAGAGACACTATTAAATGTAGCTATGATGCAGTTTATGCCTCCTCTAGGGCTACTGCATTTGGTTCTATTTTGAGGCGTTACTCTTAGCTTTGTCTCCTGCCTTTACATGATGATATTAAGGATAAATTACTGAGTGCTCCTCTTGACAATAAGAACCTGTTTGGTTCTGATACTGCTGAGCTTTTTAAGTCCCTTCAGGATAAAGATAAGGCCTTGTAGGACTCAAAGCTTATTTTTGTGTCTCCTATCCCTAAGTTCCAGAGGAATTATTAATCCAATCTGCCTTTGTTTGCAGACAGCCTCGCCCTCCTCCTAAAGGTAAGAAGGGTTCTAGGCGGGTTCCTCCTACTAAGTCTACTCAGACTCCTAGTTCTCAGAAGCCTCCTTTTAAAGACAAGCCAGGTTCTGGAAACACTCCCACCACAGTTTAAACAAGCAAATAAAACTTTTGTGAAGTCATCCAAAGCAAACTACATATCCAAATTAGCTTTGTCAACTAAGGACAACCATAAGGCATTTGTTTGTTACATCCATAACCTAAAAGGAAAGGCCCAGATTTGTGCTGAACTAGTCGTTAATGATACCACATATACTGAGCCTGTGGACAGAGCTAACATGTTGGTCGACAGGTTCTGTGAAAATTTCACTCCCCTATTCCACCACACTTACCCCATGACATCCATACCACCTTGTATCTCTAAAGATCAGGTCGTAAACACCCTCTCTAAGGCCAAAACACAACATCTATGGGACCTGATAACATCTACGGCTGCATCCTACATGGGCTCCAACAAGAATTTGCAACACCATTGGGTACTCTTTTCAATCATAGTCTAAGCACTGGCTTCATCCCAGCTGAACGGAAAATGGTCACCATTATTCCCTTGCACAAAAGTGGTGCTTCCACTGACCCCAGGAACTACAGACCTATTAGCCTGACTAGCCTTATCTGCAAGGTCATGGATCAAATCATCATGGACCTTATCAACAAAGATATAGGTAACCTCCTAACACTTGACCCTACTCAGTTTGGATTTGTCAAAGTGGGATCATGCCTGTTAAACCTGGTGGACCTCTTTGCGACAATTACTAAAGCCCTGGATGAGGGGAAATCTGTGCATACAGCCTACCTAGACTTAGCCAAGACTTTCATTACTATGCCCACTCAGGCATTATTTACAAACTCATCCAGCAAGGTATCAACCCTTATATCATTAGATGGGTCACTAACTGGCTCATTGATAGAACCCATGTAGTAAAAATAGGGGAATCCAGCTCCATCAGCAGTCCTGCAGGGATCAGTCATGGGACCTTTACTGTTTGGAATCTATTTCTCTGAAGTACAAGCAAAAACTAAACATCTGTGGCTAACAAAGTTTGCTGATGACTGCAAACTGGGAGTGGTCATAGAATCTTCAAATGATGTCAGCATCCTACAAGAGGGTCTTGCACAAACAAATGATCAGTGCCAAAGTCATGGCCTTAAACTCAATGCAGAAAAAATGCATTACCATCCCTTTCAGTAAGAGCAATGTTCCTGCTAACTACCACATCAACAGCAACACCCTAAGTACACACTCAATGGTGAGAGATCTGGGCACACAGGTTGACGGCAACCTTACCTTTGATCACCATGTCTCCACAGTGGTAAGAAGGGCATTCTATATTACTCATCTCATAAGTAAGGGCATTGCCTCCAAAAAAAAAAGTTATAATCTCCCTGTACTCTTCCCTCATCAGGGCAATAATTGAGTACAATGCCCCTTTTGATATGTACCTTTCCAAGCACCTTCACCAACTGGAGAGACCACAAAGGTTCCTCACAAGGAAAATTTAAGGTCTTCAGAGTCTATCCTATGTGGATCATCTGAAATCACTGTCACTTTTTTTCTGCTTCATACAGACTACTCAGAGGCAATCTCTGACTTGCATATAAGGCAATCTCTGACCCTGCTTTACTGGAAATCCTGCATATCCACAAGTCAAATGGTACATGGGTTACTCACTCTAAATACATTTATCTGGTATGAGCTATTAATAGAACCTGCTGGACGGACAGATTTGTCTCCCAGAGGTCACCTCATCTTTGGAACACATTCCCACTTCATGTCAAACAGAACACCTCATTGGCCCTCTTCAAACACACTCTGGGTGATTGGATGAGTAACTGTAAATTCACACCAGGGGTTTCACCTCTGTCCTTCTTGGACAGGAGCAATAGGTGCTGATCAGGGAAATAAGGGTAGAACTTGGCTAGGCTTGTAAGGGCCCTAGGGCCATTAGCCTAGTAAGGTCCTGTGATCCTATGATTCTATCTGACTATTTGCTTCCCCTTTTCTTGAATCAGGTTCCCTTATCCCTTCATCCTTCTCTGTCCTTTCCCAGTTGGCTAAGGGTCACTCAAGACTCTCGGTTTCTGTCAATCATCCATCAGGGATACTTCATAGTATGGAAATCCTTTCCTCCTTTTCTGGGCATCACTCAACCTCCTCAGGAAAAGCTTCTTTTCTTCCCAAAACCATTTTAGGGCCTTTTGGCACACAGCACCATTCAAGTTGTGCCCCCCTTCCAGGATGAGAAGGAGTTTTATTTCAGAATTTTTCTGGTTCTCAGGAAGGAAGGTACTTGGAGATCCATTCTGGACCTTTCTGAACTCAACACCTTTTTGAAGATCCCTTTCTTTCAGACGTTATCTGTTCAAACTCTGTTTCCTCTTCTTCTTTCCCAAGCTTTCTTGGTCACTGTGGACCTCAAGGATGCTTATCTTCACATCCCAATTCATCCCCTTTTCAGGAAGTGTTTGCATTTCTTTGTCTCTTCCTTTTATTTTCAGTTGTCTGCTTTGTCCCTTGGCCTTTCTACTGCCCAAGAACATTCACCAAATGGCTCACTCCTGTGATTGCTTTTTGCATGATGAGAGGGGTTCAGATCTTTCCTTATCTGGGTTCATAGGTTCATAGGTTGGTACTAGGCTATCGGCCCTAGGGCCTATACAAGTCTAGCCATAACAATTCCCTGGCTATTTCTTCCCACACTATTTACTTCCCTGGACCCCTGTCTAGCAGGGTGACTGACATGATTCCCGGGGTGAATTTCCTTTCTCCCATCCAATCATCAAGATTCCTTGTGAAGAGGGCCAAAGAGGTGCTCTGCTTGACATGTATGGGCAGTCTGTTCCAGAGTCTGGGGAGTCTCTGGGTCAGGAACCTATCCCTCCAGCAGAGTATAGCTGGAGGTTTTAAGGCGGTCGGCATAGGGCATCTGCTTTAGGCCTGTGATTCTTTTAGTGAGGTATTTCTGCGGCCTTTCCAGTTGTTGCAGATGTCTTGAGAGGTACTTACCAAATGGGGCATTGTATTCTATAATGGGTCTAATGAGGGATGAGTACAGTGAGACAATGACCTCCATTTTTCTGGATGAAAAGCCCTTAGTGATGAGGTGTGCCACATAGAAGGATTTCCTGACTGTTGTGGCGATGTGGTTATTGAAGGTGAGACCACTTTCCATCTGTGTCCCTAAGTCTCTTATCATACTTTCGGTATTTAGTGTACTGCCACCTATGTGATAATTCAAGGGTACATGTTTTTTCCCAAAGGGGATAACTATGCATTTCTTGGCATTGAGCTTGAGCCCATGGCTCTGGCACCAAGCACCTATTTCTGTAAGGCCCTTTTGTAGAGTATCCACATCATTTGGGGATTCAATAATGGCTCCCAGTTTGCAGTCATCTGCGAACTTTGTTAGCCAGAGTCCCTAGTGTTGGCCTGTACTTCAGAGAAGTAGATGCCAAACAAGAGCGGTCCCAGGACTGAACCCTGAGGTACTCCACTTGTCACTTGTCTGGAGCTGGATTTGGAGTCAGCTACTTTTACAGTGTGGGTTCTGTCAGTAAGCCAGTTGGAAACACATCGAGTGACGTAGGGATTAATGCCCAGCTTAGTAAGTTTATCTATGATTCCAGAGTGGGGGATGGTGTCAAAGGCCTTGGCCAGGTCCAGATAGGCTGTGCGGACTGCTTTACCATCATCCACGGCTCTGGAGACTGATTTGAAGAAGTCAATAAGGTTCAGGAGACAAGATCTGCTCTTCACGAACCCAAACTAGGTGGGGTCCAGTGTTTTAAGGTTGCCAATGCCTTTGTTTATAAGTTCCATGATAATACATTCCATGGCCTTGCAGATCAGGCTCGTCAGACTGATGGGGTGGTAGTTCCTGGGATTCAAGGTGAATCCCCCCTTGTGGAATGGGATAACTGTAGCTGTGCACCACTCAGTGGGCATGAAGCCTGAGGTGAGGGTATGATTAAACATGACACTTAGGTGAGTTGTAGTTCATGTAGTACACAGCCCGGGATATCATCTGGTCCCATGGATGCTGCATTCTTAGCTTTGGAGAGTGTGTTTTTTACCTGTGTGGCCATTATTACTGGAATTTGGCAATCTTCCAGTATTGAGATGGGCCATTTAAGGGGTGAGAGGAGGGTGAAGTTGGCACTGAATCGATCTGCCAGGATATTGACAATATCCTTGGGATCAGTATATTTAATGCCATTCTGTTGTAGTTCAGAGCAGATTTGAGCATTGCCGTTTAGATTCTTGACATAGTTATAGAATGCCTTGAGGTTGCCTTTGGAATCTTTGGCAATTTTATTTTTGTAACTAGCTTTGGAGGATTTTATGAGGGATCTCAGCTTCTTACTGAGGCTGCTAAGGTAGTTTTTTACATCCTGGGATTTTCCTCTTTTCTGCAACGTTTTTTTTTCCTTTTGTTGTAAAGTTTGTTTATGGCAGGGGACCACCAGATTGGCTTCCTTTTTTTGGAGGAGAGCATCTTGGTTCTATTTGGGATGGCACGATTCATGCATGAGTGGATGTGCTCGTACAGTGCCTTAGTGTAGGACTCAGCAGTCAAACTTTCAGTTCCCATCTGCATGGGTGTCATGAAGTTTGTAACTTCTGACTTGAGTAGCATGACGTTGGCCTTGGAGAAGTTTTTTATGGAGGTTTCCTTACTGGGGGGTGGGATGTGGATGTTAAGGGTGATTAGCTTATGGTCTGACCTGTCCAACGAGGGGGTGACCATAGGTGTGGTGCATCGATTTCCCATGTTGGCAATGACCAGGTCTAGGATATTGGAGCCCCTGGTGGGACTATGAATTAGTTGATCCAGGGCATTTGAATTTATGAATTCCAAGAACTGTTGGGCAAAGGTGCTGGTGCATGAGTAGTTTTCCCAGTTAATGGCAGGGTAGTTGAAATCACCTAGTAATAGGGTGTTTGGTTGTATATTAATATTTTCCAGTATGTTTAGAAAGATGTAGTGAGAATCTTGGGGCATGGTGGGGGAGCTGTAGCAAGCTACAATTTGGATTGCAGTCTTACCTAGTGTTAGTTGCACCTGGAGAATTTCAGACGCATTGTGTTGGGCAACTAACCTGGTGGTGTGAATATCCTTGGTGAATATGGACACTCCTCCACCTTTAGTGTTTCGATCCTGGTTTGGTAGCCGAAAAGTGTGGTAAGAGTTGTAGCCTGGTATTGCAGGGGTGCTCTCTGGAGCCTTGAACCAGGTCTCAGTTACCGCACAGATATCGATGTTCTCCATTTTTAGGAGTGCCTTGAGAGAGTGCATTTTTGAGGTTTAGACTTCTAGCATTGAGTAGCATTACCTTCAGATTTTGCATGCTTGTATCTGTTACAGTGGTGATTTTGTCCTTTGAACTTTGCCTAAAAAAGGCACTATAGGGGTGGCAAGAGCCTTAGCCAGCAACCTGAATCCCAGGGGTGACAGGTGCAGACCATCTCTGGCAAAGCATTGTGGTCTGTCGATCATGTCGTCCCAGCTAGACAGATACTGGATCCCCTCTGAATGACACCAGAAGCTTAGCCAATGGTTGAAGTCAATAATTTTGTCCTTATATTGTGGTATCATTCTGGGCGAAGGCAGGATGCTACTCAGGGCTAGGGTCATACCTGCCTGGGCCACATGATCTGAGAGCTCTTCCATGTCTCTTTTCATGTAGTCCAGGGAGGTACGTCTCAAGTCATTCACTCCAACATGGACAATGACAGAGTCATATTTGTACTTGTTGTGGAGTGACTTGAGTGCATGAGTTATGTGGCAGATCCTGGCACCTGACAGGCAGCTCACTGTAATTTTTTCCTTATTCAGCCTGGTGAGTAGGACATCAGTGTGCCTGACTATAGAGTCACCTATGACTAAAGTGTTAGGTATGTTGTCTTGCCTTAGCGGCTGTTGCTGGGTGGCACACTGATGTTATGAGCTATATGACACTTTGGTTGTGATTGGTGTTTGTTTGCATTTCAGCTTTGGAAGTCCTTGTTGCTTGGGCAGGTTACAGTTAAGGGCCTCCACATATGTTGATTTAGTGTTGCTATGTGTGGGTGTTGGTGGTGTGAGTTTAGAAGTGCTATGTGTTACTTGAGGTGTAGTGTGAGTGTTAACCTTCTCCTCTTGACTGTTTAGCACAATCTTGGGTGGAGAGAGCGTTGCTTCCAGTTTGGTTATGTAAGTGCATCTCTCACAGGTTGTAGTGTTGGGTGGTAGGAGGAGAGGATTGTCTGTGTACATGAGGCAATTGCTGCATTGCCCCAGTATGCCCAGATTCACCAGATGGACAGGAGAAATCAACTGAAGTTGACCCTTGGACATGCCTGGTTTGGTGCTCTTTTTTTTTTTTTTTTTTTTTTTTTTTTTTTTTTTTTATAAAGTACAGGAGCTGTTTTCCCTTACCTTAGCAAGGTACTTTGCAATTATAGGCTGTTATTGCCTATGATTAATTTCTCCTTATTAATGAGAGTTGAGTGCTTGTACCAGTTTAAGGCTTCCTAGTGCTTTCCAGCAGGTGTTAGAGCAAGTGCTAATCACAGGGATGCTTAAAGGTAAGATGAAAAAAATGGTTTATCCTAAACACTGCAGTGTGCACTAGAGAAGTTAGATGTGAAAGTAGGTAACTTAAGTTTTACCTGTCTAAAAAGTTAAGTTTTAGTGGAGAGTCACTATTTTTAAAACAGCAAGATAGATTGAAAGGGGGTGATCACTTTTGTATTCTGGTACTATGAAATACAGTAGATTGGCTAATACATTGAAATAGTTGAAGGGGAGTGATTTCCCAAAATGATAATTTTGTGTTTACTCACACAAGCCAGTGAAAGCAGAGAGGAAATGAGATATGTAGCCAAATTAACATAAGGGGCAGGCAGCTAGAAAGACAGTGGTATATTAGAACACGACAGTGACAGGGTGGGGGGATGAGGTAAAATGTCTGCCCGACTCACAAGAAACAGAGCTGTGGTGTCTTTTGAAGTTTTAATATGCAGTTAAAATCAGAACACAAGCAAAACACAAGGTAAAGAAAACAAATCACAGCACTCAAAATATAAAAAGGCAATAAACCAACACAAAATACAACAAATAAAAAGCAAACCAACCTTTCCCTCACAGCAAAGTGTAGCAGATTCTGGGTGACCTGCTCATTCAGGCTTCCTCTCCCAAGGTCTTGATTCAGCACCTCCAGTACACTATTTGTCTTTTGCAAATCCTGGAGTTTACAATAAATTTCCAGACATCAGTCCTGGTTTCTCATCAGGATCATGTGTTTCTTGGTTGCAGGCTCCCGACTATTCCTATGCTGGCCTCCCGGCCTCCTCCCAAGGCCCTTTTTCTGATCACCTTTTTTCAATCTCTTCTTCATTTGGTTTCAGTTATAGCCAAGGAATTTCTCAGTGTTCTAGGACTCATGGCATCTACTATTCCTGTGCTACTTCTAGCCAGACTTCATATAAGAAAAGTACAGTGGTTTTTGAAGTCAGTTTGGCTCCAACACTAGTCCTTCTTCTTCCATGCCTCAAGCTTCTGTTCTGGATTCATCAGATGTCCTCAACCTGGGACTTCCTTTTCAGCCCCCAGTCCCCTCTTAGGAACTTTTCTTGGATGCCTCAGACATGGGGTGGGGAGCCTCTTTCGGTTCCCTCAAGATCCAGAGTATATGGCCTCCTTATCAGAGGTCAGACCATATCAACATAAAGGAGATGCAAGCTCTCCTTTTCACCCTTAAAAACTTTCACTCCCTCATTCTTTCATGGCCTCTCAAAATCTTCACAGACAATACCACATTGATGTGGTATACCAACAATCAAGAAGGGACATAGTCCTGCCTTCTTTGTAGACTGGCTCTTCAAAGTTTGGGATATACTTGTCCAGTATCAAGTGAATCTTCAGGATTTATATATTCTTTCATAGCAAAATATGGTGACAGACTCTTTGAGCAGGTTCAGTACACAGGATCATGAATGGATGCTTCACAGAGATGTGTTTATTGGGCATTTTACATCAGTGGGGTAGTTCTCAGGTAGATCTTTGCACCTCCCCTTTGAACAAACAACCTTTTCTTTTTTGCACCGGAGTCCTAAGTCCTCTGGCATAGAAAGTGGATGCCCTATCTATTTCTTGGAAGAGGATGTTTCTGTATCCCTTCCCTCCCCTTCCTCTAATTCCAAGGGTCCTGCTCAAGATAGAACAGGACTCCACCAGAATTTTGTTGGTGACTCTCTTTTGGCCAGACACCATTGATTCCCCCTTTCAGATAGCCTGAGGGGGGACCTCATCACACAAGTCATGGGGTCTTTAATCCATCCTCACTTGTCCACTCTTCAACTGACATTGTGGGTGATAGGGTTTTGATCCCTTTTAAGCACCTTTTTTCATAAGGGCATGCTTAGAGTTCTGCAGGAGGCCAGGAAACCTACTACCATGAAATCATATGTGCCCAAATGGAAGATATGTTCTGTTTGGTGCCTTGCTTGCAACCAGGACCCACTTTCTGCAGGGGTCCTTCTGGTTCTCTCTTTTTTGTGTGACTTGCCCCATGCTGGTTTAGCATATTCTTCTGTTAAAGCTCACCTGTCAGCTATTTCTGTTTGTCTGCCATTAACTCCTCCTCTGGCCTGTAGGTTTGAGACAAACAATTTCTTAAAGGTGTAATCCTATGGCACCTTCTTGGAACTTCACTTTTGTACTTGAGAAATTGACTCAGACTCCTTCTAAAGTCTGCAGTTTCAGCTTCCTTCAACATTGCACATGGAAGACTGTTCTTCATTTGGCCCTTACTTCAACTAAGAGAGTATCAGAACTCAAGGCTCTTATGGCTGTTCCTCCTTTTTTGGTTTTTCATACGGACAGGGTGTCTCTTTGTGCTAATCCTTCTTTTATGCCCAAGATGGTTAACAAATTGTGTCTTAATCAGTCTATTAATTTGTCCTTCTTTTTTCCTTCTCCACAGTCTGCTAGTGAGAAGATTCATTACACTTTAGATTGGCATAGACGGCTCAGATATTATTGAGATAAGACTAAGGCCATTTGCAAATCTGAGCAATATTTTATTTCTTTTTATCCCATTCTGGGTTTGGCTGTTTATAAGTAAACCATATGCTCACAGATCTTTAAGGATATTTATTTTTGTTATTCCTTTTATGGAAAATGTCTTTCTGCTTCTGTAAAGGCTCATTCTACTAGGGCTGTTGCTTCCTCCAGTGCTTTTTTCGAAGGACTGGATACCAGTTCCATCCTTGAGGCTGCTACTTGGTCCTCTGTCCATACTTTCACTAAGTGTTACAAACTGAATGTTGCTTCCAAAGCAAGAACTGGCTTTGCCAGAGATATCCTGCATGAATTTCTTGTGGGCTCTTATGGGCCTTCTTTCTCTCTCTAAGTTTCCTCTTGAGCTATTGTACTCTCCCTTTTTTAAAGAATACTGCAACAATGATACTGAAGGACATAATACAATTGTATAACATCTTACCCTAACACTAGATGCCCTTCTCTTCACTGTTGTAGTATTTGCTCCTGCCCTCCTCTCCCTTCTGCTCTACTCTTTTCCTTTTTCTAATTTTGGATGCACTTGTTCTTTCTAATTCCTTGGACTGTTGTTCTTCCTGGGGCTATTCAGTTCTGAGGTATGTACATCTGTACATAACCTTTATGCCATTTTCCTTGAGTTGGGAGCATATGTGTGATGTACATCTATAAAATCCTAAAGCTTTGGAATACTGGCTGGATGTTGGGGTACGCTTGGCAGGGAATCCCTTGTGTAAAGAATACTGCAACAGTGAGGAGAAGGATATCTACCATTGTGATAAGATTTTACACAACTAAACTTTATTCATTAATCAGAGGGACACTTCTACCCACTATCTGTGTGGCAGTAATAAGTGTGTTACAGCTTTCAAAGCTGCAAAACACATATTGCTATTACAATTTTTCTCTCTGGAAGTTGTAATGAATTGGGATAGTTAAAACCCCACATACTGCGAAGAATTCTGACTGTGTCATAAATAGATTCAAGACATCTGGTTCATGGACTTCTCTATCAGTGTCAATTTTGTGAATCAGTTTCTCCGACATATTAATAAAATGGTTATAACTGATAACCTAATCACGTTCTTCTATATATAACAGTAAAAGTATTTCATAAATTAACCTCTGCATTTTGGTTTACTGACTTTAACACTGATGGAGCAGTTTTGGTTCATAGTAAATGTATTACATGATATAAGCCATTTTGAAACAAAGTATATGAGGTGATACTGAAAGAAGTTTGACAGTGTTTTTATTTCTCCCAATAAATTAAGGTGCAAAATGATTTTAAGGATCCTTTAAGTCCTCCCTTTTAAACAGTGTTTTTTTTTTCACAGATACCACATTCTGTCTGCAGTGAAAGCTGTCTACCAGGATACCAAAAGGTTTCTCGTCAAGGGCAGCCCATCTGTTGTTTTGACTGCTTAGCTTGTTCAAAGGGAGAAATCAGTAACCAAACTGGTAAATATTGAGCACAATGAATGTCAGTCACAAAACTGCTGTATGATTTAACTACCCATTTAGCTCCCATTAATTCTGCTGACATGCATTCTGGCATACGGAGATAACATTTACAGTGATAAGACACTTTTATTTCCCTACTAGTGTCAATAAACATGATCAACTACGATTTGTTTTCTACTAAGAAATCTTACAAAGAAAAGATATGGCAGAGTGGCAGAAAATTCAGAAATCTTACAAAGAAAAGACACAGTAGAGTGGCAGAAAATCAAAGTTAAGAATTATCAATATGTTTCAGTTGTAAGTAAAATATTAGAATACATGCTGAAGGGAGTAAATTGCATTTTAGAAAGCTGCACAGAACCCAAGGAAGCATAAATTCACAGCAAGAAGTTTGCCTAAAAGAGCTCTTTTCCAGGGTAGCCAGAGCAATGGAGCACAAGGGAGTTGTAGATGTGATATGATTAAACCTTTGCTGAACACTTTAGAAGATACCATAAAGAATGTTAGTAAAGAAATTAAACAGCATTGGAAATGGGCCTACAATGGTAGTATGAATAAGACATTGGATAGACAATAGTTTTCCAAGATTAAACAGGAAATATAATCCACTCTGATGAAGGATGGTTAACAGTAGAGTATTGGTGGTATTTGTAACCAATTCTGTCCTTCTCAAGATCCTTACAAGTGACAATGCAAAAAATCTGGAAGGAAAATTATGCTTCTTTAATTATAAATATATGCAGAAAGGTGGCACTGAGGCAGATACTTGATGAAAAATGATGTAGGAAGACAGGAGAAAAAAATCTGAAATCAAACAGCATGAAACTCATGCCATATTGGTTAATAATGTGTCATGGAAATAAATACCCAGAACAGAATGTAACCCAAAAGGATGTAGTAACACAGCCAAATGTGGAAAAGGGTCAGGGCTGGTCAGATCAGATAACCTGGAGTAAACAATGGATGTGGCCACAGTATGCTGGCAGAATACAGAAAAGCAAATGCAAATACATGAACAGGAAAACACTCAGTGTTATTCACCCTTTTTTTAAATAGTTGTTAGAGTCCCTTCTACAGTAATCTTGCATTTTAGAAACCTCATACACAGTATTGAATTGATGAAAGAAGTAAACAGTGATTGCAAAAAAACGTTATGTACCACTTTTGGCTGGAAGCCATATAATTTAATTAAGACACTGATTGTGCATGTAATTTCAAAAGAACGCAGTTGCATGACTGTTGATGTGGCTGGTATCGGGTTAGTTAATCTTTTCTCTCAAGTTTATAAGGCTGGTATCTGGTTAATTTTATTCTGAGTTTATAAACCTGCTTTTGTCAGACTGGCTGAGCAAATGGGAAATTCAAAGTTAGTTATATTAAAACAGGAGTGAGAGGGCAAGGCCTTCAGGAAAAAAAATGTCTACCCTTGGGATTCAATAAGCTTAAAACTCCATGCAAGAATAGTATAGCTGCTCTTGCATGGAGTCTGGCCACCGAGCGATTCTGTAAACCCTTAAACTGCCGTGCATGAGTCTGCCTACACTGTTCTTGCATGGAAACCCATGCAAAATGCTAATTGCCTCATTTGCTGGTGAAAACCATGCAAATGAGGTGAATTAGTGATTCAGCAAGCAGTCAGGTATCCGTGCAAGAACAATGTTAGTTGCAGAAATGTATTCGGTTACTGACTGTGTACATTTCTGCAAAAATCAAAACAGAGGCATGACAGCTCAAATAAAAGCATCTGTAGGCATGCCAATGGCCAAATATATGGCCATTGGCATGGAAAATGTTTGCTCTTGGCCATTTAAGCATCGGGCAGCAGAGCACAAACGGGAAGGTGCCAAAAATTAAAAAAAAATGTGAAAAGTCAATTTCAAGGGAAATCTCCATTTTGCCATTATAGTGTATGGCATGCATAATCAAAACAATACCAGGGAATAGTGGTTATCAAAGGGAAAGGGTCTGTGTTAGTGCAGGAACTGTGGACTAAGGCAGTGGGGTATGCAAATGAGGGGAAATTTACTGAATCTCAAAATATTCTAAGTCCATACACTGCACCTAACTGTGTAGGTACTAGAACAGGATCAGGTAGGCAGGAGGAGCAGCTAACATGAAAAGGGGTGTGTCTTGCTTGCTGTAAGCACATTGGATCTCTGTGGCCCATGTTTGCGCATAGCTAAGCAAAACAAAACAAGGGGGTGTGTCTCAGGCTGTATAACTTGTTTATATTGCCTAAACGGGTGTGAGAGGTGCGCACTGGGTCTGACACCACAAAAAAAAAAAAAAAAGAAATAAAACAGGAAATGGCAGCACTGTGTACATGTTAGATAGTGGGTGTGTCTGAGGCTGTATAGCTGTGTTTATCTTGCCTAAAGGGGTGCATCCGATGTCCACCAGGACTAAAAAAAAAAAAAAAACAGGAAATGGCAGCACTGTGTACATTTGGGCAATGTGTTTGCACGGCACTCCTTGAGGCTTAAAACAAGAGGAAATGGCAATTGGAACAAGAAAAAAAAAAAAGAGAAATAGAATACAGCCAGTTAAATGCAAGTAATATAGCTGGCAGGTGGAATGTATCATACTCAGCCAATCACACAGGCAGCATCTGCAGCACACCACTATAAACTGCACAAACACCTTTCAGTCTGGTTTTTCCCACAAACTCTGCACCATAGGTGCACACATATGTGGAAATTTTAACTGACAAAACTAACAAAAAATGTTAGGGGCTGCTGTTGCTTTGAGCTATCAGTAGGTGCTAGAGGCTGAGGGCAGTGAAGAGGATCATGCCGACAACCGCCTCAGACCAAGAAGGAGGAGAAGAGTGTTCAGACCCAGGGTAACCTGCCAGGGGCTGCATAGTGACCTGGAGATAGTATTGCAGAGTGGACAGGGACATACATCAGCAAGTCATTGAGCTGCTCCGGGCCCGCCTCAGACCCAGATCCAACAGCGGGGAACCCTCACAATGGATACCAAGGTATGTGTTGCCCTTAGAATACTAGCTACAGGTACTTTCCAATGACCAACTGGGGATATCATGGGGGTGTCACAGGTATCTGCATCCAGGATACTCCACCAGTTCCTGGATGCCATGTAATCACATGCCGTTGAGCACATTTACTTCCCCTGCACCTGTGAGGAGAAGACTGGCAATATGCTTCTCTTCCACCATGTAGCAGACTACCCGGAGGTACTGGGTGCCATAGACTTCATGCATATCCACATCAAGCACCACCCGGTGACCGGGGTAGGGTCTACCTAAACTGCAAGGGGTTCCACTTCATTAACTGCCAGGCCATGTGTGATGCTCAGGGCATTATCATGAATGCGTGTGTGCTGGCAGCCCTGGAAGCTATCACGACTCCCACATCTGGCATGCCTCACAGCTGTACCAGGCATTTGCCAGTGGAGACATCCCATATGGCCATCTGTTGAGGGATGCTGGCTATGCACTGGAACCATGGCTGATGACACCCATCAGAAATGCACACACACCAACACAAGAATGCCATAATGAGGCGCATGCACAAACCAGGATCATTATAGAGCATGTGTTTGGGATGTTCAAGTCACAGTTCCACTGCCTTGATATATCTGGTGGACCCTTGCAGTATTCTCCAGCCACATGTGCACATATGTTCATAGTATGTGCCATGCTACACGATATGATCCTATGGAAACAGCTGCAGCAGGAACAAAATGGGGAAAGGCCACACAGCCCTCCTCCATTGCCAAGGTCTTCACAGGCACACAGGGACTCGGAGGAGGAACATCCTGAGCCTGCCCCTGTATACAGACAGAGGCAGGCCCAGTATGCCCTGGCCTTGGCAAAGAGTCAATGCATAGCACATACACTGACGCTGTAGGGACCCAGGAGCTGACATCTCTTTCTGATTAGCAGACACAGTAAAATGGATGCCAAACATCACACCACCTATATCTTACCATGTATAGGCAATGTACTGCGTGCATCCAACACAGTCAGCCCTCAAGTACCATTATCACAACTGCCTCAGGCACAAGGTAAGTCAGTCTTCTTAACAATAAATGAATGGAGTAGAATGTTCTGATAGCATATCTATGGTATTGATGCAAGCATGCATGAGAGTGGGTGGCTTACTGGGATAGCAGCAGACAATTGACAGCTATGTGGGACAGCAGGAAGTGTATGGCATGTACTGGCTTACCCACACTATGCCGTACCACCCTAGTTGACAAATACGACTGCAGTATATGTGGTGAGCCAAATAACTGGGGGTCATAGGTCACATGCATGGATGTCAATGTGGGGGTCCCATACTCACCCCCAGATTCAACCAACAGATCAATTGTAGAAAACCATACAGAAATGTCTGGCAAAGCCCCCCCCCCCAGATGGTGACATCCATGAAATCCTCACCTACAGACTTTACACAGTGATATCACAGCAGGTTAGGCAGTGGCAGTATGGCTCTGAAAGTAAGAAGTCCAAAACTAAAAATGTTTATGCCAAAACAATCTGACCTGTGGTCAAACTGTTTTAGCTGTAATCCCAAAGATAGGGCACACCACTATGCTAAATAGGACCAAAATGTTAAGCAAATAGCAGCACAGTCTGTGCAAATGTGTATTGTGTACAGTTGTGTCCCCCCACCCCCACCCATAGTCCCATAGAAATGCAGTAACATGTCCTTAGCCTTAAGCAGACTCTAGCTGTCACTCAGAGTGATGACTCAACATGAACAGAAAGTAGCTGTCAGTAACACCCAGTCAACTTACTGGTGCCATCCCAGGCGTGTCCACTGCCTGGCAGCCTGGGAACATATGATCATCAGAATGCACTGCCTTGCTACAAATGGCCTGCATCTGTCACACTTGGTCTACAGGCCTCTGGCAAAGGCCCATGCCTCACCCACAGTGCCCTTTTATGGAGTGTCATGGGGTCCATAACACCAACATAACACAGTCAACAAAATGCAAAGAAAGGCCATTCTTCTAACTGCTAGGAGCAAATCTGCCAAGTCAGAGAGCCAGAAATCTGGACAAAGCCATGAATAATGGGGTGATAAAGGTCCAAAGAGGAGGACACCTTTGAAATACTCCTTAATAATGTTAGAAAGTTGATGGAATGATTGTATTAACATGGAATGTCTGAAGGGTATGAAGTCTGAAACTGCAATGTCAATTGTTAGTCATTTCTGACTTCAGCCCTGAGACTGAGTTGCAAAACACATTTGCTTGAAAACCACACTTGTTTGGGTAACCGACCAGCTATACAATTCATGAATCTGGACATTCTGTGAAACTCTGTACAGTTGATAGGTATAGCTAGGAGTGTAAACATGGGAATGCACTCATTGCAGGCAGTCCTAACGCTGGAAGATGGTGACATGTCTGCACCCACAGAAACCTGGCCCACAGCCATGGGGTATAACACATCCTTCCCTGATCACTTAACCTATACAACATCCTGATCCCAAAATGTGGGTGGCCAAGCCAAATGAGGTGGGGCATGCATATATGTGAGACACACACACACCTCCAGGCTGGTCAAACAGTCCGTAACACACAAGACCCTCCAAGTGCCGTCAACCCATGAGAAGACCTCTATACAAAGTTTTGGTAGCTACATGCCAACATATCTAACCCAGGACACCCCCCCACTTATCTTACCCCCTACAAATTTATCTGGTGTCCGTCTGTCACCCTGATCCTCCCTGACTTATATTATCCAACCTTGGACTGGAAATCAAAAATGCCAGAACAGAAATGCACAGAGATTCTCCCATTGTAACATATCACCAAGGTGCTGGACTATTTACACAGCTTTAGCAGTCAATTGGTTGTAGGCACACCACTCAACAGGCTGGATTGTGCAATGTAGTAGCATTTGGCCCATAATATTGGTTTGTGCATCACTGTGATGCTCTGAGGAGGTATGTCACGAGGTACTGAAACAATACATTACAGTGTCACACATCATACATGTCAGATATATGCTAAAACAAACCCTGTAACTCTAGCAACTCATACATTATTAAGAGAAATCACAATCACACTATGTATGGGCCATTGTCTCTCCATTTTGATAGGCTATCTCCAGATATCCTGCACCAACAGGTTGAGATGTATGGCTGTAGCACAAAAAACACCAGACTGGAGTACAATAATCTCTAGAATGGAGTCCCACGTTTACTATAGAAGGTCACACTGGGCATACTCATTGTCAGTAGGATCTAAGAAGTAACAGCCCTTTCCCACCCAGAGCATTTCCCATCACCCTACTTTAGTAATCCTGAAGATGTCTGTCACCATAGAAGTACCTCTTGGTAGCCCACAGCCCTGTAGGCTCTGTAGCACATGAGATAACTGTGTAACACTGTAGTATAGGTAACTAGTTAGGTAGAAGTTCTAATCTCAGTCCAGGTAAAAGTGTATGTGTATTTATAAGTCAAAGATTGTGGCTCCATTCACACCCAGTACACTTCCCATTCCCCTACTTTATCAGTTCTGCAGATATCAGTCACCTTAGAAGTATCTTTCATCAACCCTCAGTCCTGTAAGCTCTGTGGTGTGTGTGATAACTGTGTAACACCATAGTATAAGTAACTAGTTAGGTAGGAGTTTTAATCTCAGTCTTGGCAAATATAAATGTGTGTGTGTGTGTGTGTGTGTGTGTGTGTGTGTGTGTGTGTGTGTGTGTGTGTGTGTGTGTGTGTGTGTGTGTGTTTATAAGCCAAAGATTTTGGGTCCAGACACACCCAGTACACTTTCAATTGCCCTACTTTAGCAGTCCTGCAGATATCAGTCACCGTAAAAGTATTGTTTGTCAGCCTTCAGTACTATAAGCTCTGTGGCGCATGCAGTAACTGCATAACACTATTGTACAACTAACTAGCTAGGTAGGGTTTCTAACCTTATTTCTAGTAAATGTGTGGTATATGTGTAGGTTGACATATTTTGTGGCCTCTCT